>NC_056729.1:1488260287-1488466399 GCF_019279795.1 Protopterus annectens | reverse complement strand
TTTAACCCCTTTGGGACCCTGGGAAATGGTTTCTGGGTCAGCAGCAGGGCTTTTATACAGGAATGTGTGTGAGTCCGGGACTCTGTAGTATCTGTCTGGTTTGGCTGGTGCAGGAGGTAGTGAATCTGGGTTAAGGCTAGATTCTGAATAAACATCATCCACAATGTCTAACACAGGTGGAATAGCAAGTGGTCTGTGCTGGGGTAGTAAAAGGAACTCTCAGAGCCTTTTCTTAGAATCAGAGTAATCCTGGCCTTCCCAGTGGAAATGTTCCCTCATAGTATGTAAGGTTTCCCCAAAAGAGTAGTCTTCTGGGGGAGATGCAGAAGGGATAGACTCTTCAGCATCAGAATCTTCATAAGAGGGAAAGGAATATTCCTGTTCCTCAGAAGAGTCTGAGGAAATTGAAACCTGGTCAGAGGAAGCGTAGTCCTCCTCCTGCCTTGGCCTTTTATCAGGAGGGGGATGGGAACCCCTGATTAGGGTAATTAAGTATTCAGTCATCTTAAGCATCTGTTTCTTAGGCATGGGGCCTTGTACTGAAGACTGCTGTACAGTCTTCTTTGTTTTTAAAGGAGTTTTCAGTTTTGCATAGGATTTAACAGTGAGTGTAGTCGGTCTGAAGACACCTTCTGCAACTGAAGGCGTTTCAACTGCACCAGAATCTCCTTCAGGCATGGAGTTGGAAGGGCCTAAAGGTAAAGGCTGAGGAGGTCTTGCAATCTCCGCTTGTGAATCGGATGTTGCCTGGGGTTCTGAATCAGCGGTCGTCAGGGGCTGTGTAGGCGCCTCACTGAAAACCGGAGAACCGGCGACTGGCCTAGCAGAGGCTTTGGAGTCCGGTTTGGATCTCGGCTGCCTGGCCTTATCTTTGCATTTTTTATTCATTCCGGTCATTGATTGCTCCGACGGCATGGTATAATTAAATTTCCTACCAAAATAATGTTGGGGGAAATCAAACCGACGTTTAATAGTCGTTTATTAAACCTAGCACAAAAATGACAACCTGTGACGTCGTGGTCTGGGCCTAGGCAAGGAATACAATAACAATGAAAGTCCTTATGAGGTATTTGCTTCCCACAAGAAATGCAATTGTTAACTTTTTCTGACAACGGACTAAGGCAAGAAAAGGTTCCCCAACGGGGTACTTAGCTTTATGAAGACTTCGGTCTGAAATTCGATTTGAAAATCTCAGGAGTCGGCCGACCGGCACTTGCAAACTGCTTCTGCTTTGGGCACCACGCGGCAAGAAAGACTGAAGAAAATGGTGTCGGATGCATCTTATATACCCCTGGTGCATTGACGTCAGGGAAGAAGCGACAGCAACCGACGCCAGACCAAGACTTTGGAACTCTGGCCGACTGCGGGATCGCCTGACGGCAGGATAACCCAAGTGTGATGACTGCAGCAGTGTAACACGATGAACATCAGGATGCTTGGTAAGGTCCAAGGGCAGTGTAACAGTGGAAGACTGTCAATGCAAAGAATTGATACAAACTGCTGTGATGGATATCCTTCCATCAGTGATTGTTCTGTCTTCTTTCAGATGACTAAAGTTCTAGATAACTATCCAAGAGTTGCCAAGAGTCAGCACTGACTAAATCACACCTAATAGCAGTCATTATTTTTTTTTCTTGATGTAGTGTTCAAATTGTACAGCTGGCGCATACTTTGGAGCTGTGGCTGAGTAAGGCCCATATGTACCAGTCCACTACACAGATTTATTAGCTAATAAAGAGAAGTTATACATTTACACTTCACAAAGTACAAAGGCAATGTACTGATTCTATAAGTACTTACAAATGGGATAAGCCAATTCTACAAACTGAAGGTGCCAGGATTCTCAATATTTGTTCTATACCATGAAATATCTTAGTAACAACTCTTCATTTTTACTGGTTTTTTTTTTTTTTTTTTTACAAAGCAAAGATAATTCTGTGTATACCTTTTTCTAGTGGTGTCCACACATTTGGCTATCACCTTTAAGTATATGCCAGATTAGTGCTTGACAAATTTCTTGAACTGCAAGTTGGTGAATAGTGCCAATCAAAACACGAACATTCTTCAAGGACCAAGCCTGCTCAGCCAGTAAGGTTTAACCAGAATAAACTTACTAGTTCAAATGGGAAACACTGGAAAAACATCTTTAATGAACTCAAACCTAAATCTCCCCCACACATTAGGAAAGAAAACTGGGAAAAGTCACTTTTGCAATTGCAAAGTCACCCACTTGTCCATCTTTTGAAGATCAAAGAAAGTAATAAACAGTCCAATTAATCTACACAAACATGCTGTTTTTCTTCTAGCTATGTTTAATTTTTTCCTTTAAATGCCCTTCTCACCAAATGGGCAAATGTTTTAGAAATAAATGAACAGAATATGATAATCCACTTCAAGCAAAACAATACTCTATACATGTGGTGGTTTTCTTTTAAATGTGTTTTTTTTTTTTAACTACCTTTTTAACCCACTGCAGCTCTCAGAGGGTTAGGGAAGTCGCCTGCCTGCCTTCACTCCTGCAGAATTAAGTTCAACCCTGCTAACAATGTTCTAATTTGCAATGGAAGCTGTAACTCACTTATTCATATTATGTTTAAGAATACCAGTATTTTATGTCTGTTTTTCTGTCCAGTAACTTTAATTTCTGATAATTCCATTTAACACCCCCACTGGGGTTCTGGCAAATCATTGAAAGTTAAATTCACTAAATAATGGCATACATTTGAGTTTCTGACTTCATAACCATTTGAAAATGCATTTTAACACAGATCCTGTTATTCTAGTAAATTTCTAAGCTTATAAGAGCAATATTTAAAATGCCCCTATTTTGGGCCTTCCCCCCCCCCCCCCATTAATTTAGGCTTTGTACAGCTGAAATGTGTTAAAAAGTACAGTAAAACTAATCACTGCTTAGCTTCCTAAATGAATATGCTTTTAACACGTCAGTCACCCTGCCTAAGACTCATTAGGCAAAGCTCAGTTAGCTGCCAGATCTGAAGTGCTGTGGAGCTCTGCTGACATTAATGTGTTAAGTTACTCAGCATTTAGCAGCTCTGTTGGCATTAGTGCATCAGGTTTACTCAGCATGTAGCAGCTCTGTTGGCATTAGTGTAACAGGATACTCAGCATGTAGCAGCTCTGTTGGCATTAGTGTGTCAGGTTACTCAGCACGTAGCAGCTCTGAAGTGCTGTGCAGCACTGCTGGCACTAATGTGTTTTCTCAGCATATCGCAGCTCTGTTGGCATTAGTGTGTCAGGTTACTCAGTATGTAGCAGCTCTGTTGACATTAGTGTGTCAGGTTACTCAGCATGTAGCCACCTCTGAAGTGCTGTGCAGCACTGCTGGCATTAATGTGTTTGGTTACTCATCATGTTGCAGCTCTGTTGGCATTAGTCTGTCAGGTTACTCAGCATGTAGCAGCTCTGCTGGCATTAGTGTGTCATGTTACTCAGCATGTAGCACCTCTGAAGTCCTGTGCAGCACTGTTTGTCACTTCTTCCTAAACCAGTGATGGCGAACCTTTTGGGCTCAGTGTGTCAAAAATTTGGAAAATGCCTATCTTGACTCTGCTGGTGTCTCACCCCCCAATGAACAAAAGAGAAACAATTCTTTACATATTCATTTATTTAAAAAATACAGTCCAATCATGTGTGCTGCTATGTATTATAAAAGTAAAAGAAAAATCAGTGACTGACAATAGAGAAAATGATATGCACACTGATAATTGAGCTTAAAGTAGTGTACCAAAAATTACCCTAGTTTTAATAGTAATTTTGAATTGAACTGAAAAAATATGGAATACGCTACATTTGATCAGATTAACATCAATTAAATAGAAGTTATGTCCTTACCATAACGTTCCATGTGGAGTGTTCATCTCGCCTTTGTTCTTACACATGGGTTCGGAGCCGATCCTCGGCATTGTCAAAGCTCTGCATCGAGAAGAAGCTCGAGACCAACCTCTCTCCCACAATTCCCTCTGCCTTTACCTCAGATCTAGTTTGCAAATCATACCAGATCCCAACAGGGTGAACATACAAACATACATACTAAGGCGTAGCTGAAACAGCTGCAACAGCTGAGAGAATCAGAAGCGGGAGAAAGAAACCAGACATCCAAACTGGACGTTCTTCCTGACCTGAGGGTGGGAGGGTGGGGATGTAGAACAGCGAGATGAACACTCCACATGGAACGTTATGGTAAGGACATAACTTCTATATGTGAGAGTGTTCAATCTCGCCGTTTGTTCTTACACATGGGTAGCGTCCCTAGCTCCATGACCCTGGGAGACTCACGGAAGAACGTTCCTGAGCACAGTGGAACCAAAGGTTGCCCTGTCCCTGGAAACCCTATCCACTTTGTAATGAGTGATGAACATATGTGGTTTAGACCAAGTGGTGGCCACACAAATAGTGTCCAAAGGTAGGCGGGCCGCATGAGCCAGGGATGTAGATATTGATCTAGTAGAATGTCCTTTCGGTTTGACAGGTAAAGTCTGCTCAGTAGCAGTATAAACAAAGGTAATACAATCAGATAGCCATTTGGTCACTGCCATGCCCTTTCTGCTATCCGCAAAGGCTATGAAGAGTTGATCTGCTTTTCTGTGATCCTTAGTTCTATCCAAGTAGAATATGAGTTGTCTATGAACATCCACCTTGTGTAACATATATTCCAGCTTATTGGAATGGTTCTTGAAAAATGTGGGGAGCTCAATGGACTGATTAATGTTATTGACTGAACAAACCTTGGGAAGGAAGCCGGGTTGGTCGAAGGGATACTCTATCAGGGTGAAAGATCAAATATGGGTGTTTAATGGAAAGAGCTTGAAGTTCTGATACTGCCTGGCTGAAGTGATAGCTACTAAAAAGAGAGTTTTCCATGACAAGAACTTCAAAGAACAGGAAGAGGCTGGTTCAAAGGGTGGTAGCATTAGTTGTGATAACAGGAGGTTCAGATTCCACGGTGCTGTAGGAAACCTGACTGGTGGCCTAATATGAAAAGACCCTTTTAGAAAAGCCTTACAAAGCCTATGAGCCATAATAGGTGCTCCATTTTCTCCTACATGAAAGTTTGAAATAGCAGCCAATTGAACCTTCAAGGTGGCAGGAGAAGCTCCTTGGTGAAATAGCATGGATAGAAATTCTAAGACTTTGTTTTGTGGGGCTATTAAGGGATGCAAATGTTGCGTAGTTGCCCAGTATACAAAACGTTTCCACTTACTAGTGTAAATCTTTGTAGTGGAAGCTTTATGAGAAGCTACTAGAATATTTTGAACCGCAGGAGAAAGAAGATCAGACCTGGCTAAGTAGGGAAGCGGAGCAGCCAAGCTGCTAGTCTGAGGGACAGGAGCGACGGGTGGGGAGCCCCTGACGAGTGGGTCAGTAGATCCGGCTCTGGGTCCAGGATCCAGGGTTCCCGTATTTGGTGTGTTTGAAGAAAGGGAAACCAAATTTGACGAGGTCAGAATGGGGCAATGAAAATTACAGTCCTCTCCAGGCTCTTGGCTTTCTGCAGAAATCTTGGAATCAGAGGTATAGGGGGGAAGGCGTACAAGAGACCCGGGGGCCAATCGTGAATCAGAGCGTCCCTGGGGACTTCCCCTGGCGGGGGTAATAGGGCGAAGTAGCTTCTGCATGGCGTTCATTGGAGACGCAAACAGATCGCAGCAAGGCTGGCCCCACTTGCGGAATATCATGTCCGCTATTGTCTGTTTGAGGGACCACTCATGAGGTAACAGGATGGCTCTGCTCAACCTGTCCGCTATGACGTTGGATAACCCCAAGATGTGCGTTGCTATCAGAAAGCGACCCGTGGACTCTGCCCATTGCCAAATTCTCATGGCCTCTCTGCACAACTGGTAAGATTTGGTTCCTCCTTGCTTGTTTATGTACCAGACTACGGACATGTTGTCTGTTTGAACTGCAATGGTCCCTAGAGGTAGAAGGGGGGAAAAGTGTTGCAACGCCAGAAACACTGCCCTCATCTCCAGAACATTGATGTGCAGGTTGTACTCTAGATTGGTCCATTCGCCTTGGACTGTCTGTCCCTGAAAGATGCCCCCCCACCCTATTAGGGAAGCGTCCGTGGTCACCGTAGCTGTCAGAGTGGGTAGCACGAACGGTCGGCCGCTGGAAAGATTGCAATTCTGTAGCCACCAAGACAGGTGCGATTTGCAGATGTTTGTGATGTGAATTTCGTGGTGTCAGCGGTAACTGTTGGAACGACCATTGTGCGAACAGTAGCCATTGAAGAACTCTCATGTGCAGTCTTCCCAAGGGTATTGCAATGAGGGAAGCCGCCATGAGACCCAAAACTTTCAGAACCAGTTTGGCCAGGGATTTCTTGGACAACAGGAGAAGAGATATGTGATTTTGTAAAGAGGCTATTCTTTGTGAGGGAAGTGATAGAATCAAGCAACGGGTATCCAAATCTGCTCCTATGAATGAGATATGCTGTGATGGTTGTAATGCAGATTTTTCGAAATTTATGGAAATTCCGAGATGAACACAAAGTTCGAGTGTGTAATCCCTGGCCTGAATCAGTCGACGCTCGGTGGTGGCAGTAAGGAGCCAGTCGTCCAGATACAGAAACACCTGGAATCCTAGGCGTCTCAAGTGAGACGCTACCACTGCCATGCATTTGGTGCAAACCCTGGGGGCTGAGGTTAGACCAAAGGGCAGGGCCCGAAACTGAAAGTTACTGGCTCCCAGCCGGAAGCGCAAGTGATCCCTGGATGCTCTGGCCATTTTGATATGGTAGTACACGTCCTTGAGATCTATTGAGCACATCCAGTCGTCCTTCTGTAAGAATGGAAGGATCGATTGAAGCGTGACCATCTGGAACTTTTCTTTCTTGACAAAGGTATTGAGCTTGCTTAGGTCCAGAATTGGCCTCCAGTCCCCTGTCTTTTTTGGTACTAAAAAGAACCTTGAGTAAATTCCGAATCCTCTTTGGTCCGCCGGGACTGGTTGGATGACTCTTTTTTTCTAGCAGCTTTGAGATTTCTATAGCTGCAGGATCTCGCAGATGGGGCGGTAAATCTGGGAGTCTTTTTTGCGGTAATGGGGGAAAAAGAAATGGAATTCTGTAACCTCTGGTAATGATGCTTTTTACCCATTTGTCTGAGGTAAGACTTTGCCAGGCCTGAGGGTATAAAGCTAAGCGACCCCGACTGCCTCCAGAGCAGGACAGTCGGGCCTCCTCTCAGGAGTGCTGGAAAGGCTTTCCAGGGAGCGTATCCCTGTCACCTTGGTTTTGCGGACCCCCTCTGCCGCCGGGGCGACGTCTTCCACTTCTGCCCCCCCCTGCCTCTGGAGGGGGCATCACCCTGTGTGCCTGGGAAAGAACCCTGGGGTTTTTGAAACCACATTTTTCCACCTCGCTGCCCTTTGGGGTACAGTCTGGATGGGGTGGAAAAACGGACTCCGACAGCAGACAGAGTCTTTTCCTCTTGCTCACACCGGGTAAGGGTCTCCTTTACTTTGGGGCCAAAGAGAGTGGCACCATCAAATGGGGCGTTAGTAAAGGAAGACTTGAAGGCTTCCGCAAAGGAACATAAGCGCATCCAGGATTGTCTGTGAAGAGAAATCGCTGAAGCTGCAGCCCTACTCGAACCTTCGGCTGCATACGAGATGAGCCTCATGGATGAGTTCACAATTGATGTAAGGGTATTGAGCTGTGCTGTGACTTTTTCCGCGACAGCAGCATCTGTAGTACCCTGGAGGGTATCTCCCAACTCTTTGACTAGATCCCTCTGCAAACGTGTAAAATGAGTCAAATAGTTCAGCGATCGCATGGAAAAAGCCGCTGAACTAAAAATGCGCTTCCCATACCTGTCCATAGTCCTAGAATCTCTGTTAGGCGGATGGAGAGATGAGGAAGATTCAGACATCTCCTACTTAGTGGCAGCTGCCACCACCATAGCGTCCACTGGAACTCCCTTTGTGAGATATGCCTTGTCTTGAGGGGCCGTAATATATTTATTAGGCTTTCTAGGGACTGGCTCCACTGTGTCAGGTGTCTCCCACGCCCTTCAAGCAATCAAATCCATCAACTCATCGAAGGGCGGAGTGACCCAGGAGGAAGAAGGGCGAGCACCGAATGCCTTCAGCAAGACTGACTCATCCTCAGAAGGGGGTAGGGCTTGCCAATCACCTCTCTGTTTCAGGATCTCCAGGATGTCAGAAAAAGAGACATCCTCCGAGGGTGATTTTGGAGACCCTTCTGACTCATCCAAGTCAGTGTCCGATGTTAAGGATTCTTGTGGGGAATCCAAGTGTCTCCTCTTACACAATCTTTCCTTGAACTTCCTCGGGGCGTCCATGAAGCCTCCGGAGGAAGAAGGGGCTCCCTCTGGGAGCGGCTGAGACACTGGTGCTCGACGCTTTGAAGTAGCCGTGGGTGCAGAGGAGGATAACGGGCCTTTATGGGAAGGAGAGGCTGTCTCTGCTGAAGTGGTTGTCTGAGTCGACAACACCTTCCTCATAAGGTTGAAGGCCCCGGTCCCGAGTCGAGGAATCCCGGTTCGAAGAAGGTGGAGGGATCCCGACGGGGACCGAGCGCATCGACCCTGAGGACGGAGCCGAAGCGATCCGTGCCGAGGCACAGAGAGGGAGAGTCGGAACCGAAATATCGGTTCGATTCTCGGTCCCGGAACCAAGGATAGATCGTCGGCTCCGCTGATTCCGTAATGGATCCGGAGTCGAGGTGAACGGTGCCGACCGAGAGAAAGACGGCTCCGGCACCGAGGGCTCCACGATCATCAGATCAGCCTCTCCCGGCTCCGAAGGCTGTATAGGCCTCGGAGGAGGAACAGATGGAGATAAGGGAAGGCCTTCAAGTCTCGACACCAACTGGGAGGAGACTGAGAAGAGTTTGGACAAGGCCGTATTCTCCATTAACGTCTGCACCACACGATCTACGTCGGAGTCAGAGAGGGGTCTAGAAGAACGGGTCGAAGGAATCGAAGACGTTGCCGACCTCAAAAGCACAGGAGGTGGAAGCTCCGTCACCGGTTCCAAGACTCGAGGCTCGGTTACAGACAGAAGTTCGACACTCGGCCCCGAAGTCTGTGGAACTGGTGAACGAACCTTAAAGGAAGAGCTCGGAGCCGATGACATGGGCTCCGACGCCTTCGAATCCTTCGAGGATTTGGATGCCTGGTCTGATTTATCAAGAGCCTCTTGAAAAGCAGGCTTCAAAAGGCCTCTGTCCATGAGCTTCCTGCGCCTATCTGTCATGACCCTTCCATTGAAAGAATGACAAATGGAACAATCTTCTTGCAGATGGAGAGGGCCAAGACAGTAGACGCAGAAGCTATGGTTATCCGTGACAGACATTTTCTGTCCACATTGGCACCTTTTGAACCCTGACTTTGCTTTCTCGGACATTATCAAGGATAAAAAAGTCAAATCAGATATTTTAGTCAAATCCAGTAAGCTAAATATATATATATATAAATATATATATCTACACAGTCCTATAAATATTAAAGACAGTCACAGCCAAAAACACTAAGGATGGAACCACAGTGTTTTACTCAAATCCAGAAGTTAGTGGGTGGGGTAGGCCCCGAGGGAAACTAACTAAACTCTATATAGTAATAAATATATATATAGGAGAATAAGAAACCCTCGACTCACGTACACACACACACACACTAAAGAGGTGCAATTGAAATAGAAATAAATTTCTAAGTAATCCTAGAAAAAAAAAAAGGATATCTTATCTGCCAGTTGGTCTGAGCTCATCGAAATGATGCGAACGTTGCAGCGGCAAACTAGATCTGAGGTAAAGACAGAGGGAATTGTGGGAGAGAGGTTGGTCTCGAGCTTCTTCTCAATGCAGAGCTTTGACAAGCAGCCGACTCGGAGCCGAGGATCGGCTCCGAACCCATGTGTAAGAACAAACGGCGAGACTGAACACTCTCACATTGACTTTTTTGTTGCTGATTTTTAATAGAAAAGTGCAGGGTTACATATTTCCTGTATTTTTGCTCATTCAGTTTCCTTGGTTACTCGGGTGTTGGTGAACGCTGTTGTGTCACCCAAATCATTGTGGCATGTCACCTTTGACATGCATGTCCTAGGTTCGTCATCATTGCCCTCAAGCATACTTAAGTGAAAGGAATTCAAGTAGCTTTGCTTGGAACTAATTTGATTAAGAGACCAGCATATATGGGTTGATTGGTTTATCAGAGATGACAAGTCAATAAATACAAGATACACCATCTGTGGCCTTTGTAAACAAACAACAGTTACAACATTTGGATGAACTTGAAACAGGACCTGCATTTTTTTTACCATATGCATATGTACAGCATGGAGTGCCACTACTACCCTCCATCTATGGTAAAAACATAACCTTTTTGGGCAACTTTTTGATGTAGGAAAGGGGTTTAACAATTTTAAGTATTTTTCAGGACTGTTAAGCTCTAGTTTCATGGCAGAGCATAAGCAGAGGCTGCCACAAAACAATGGTGAGAAGCAAAATAGCTTTAAAAACTGTGACATGCTCTATTCTGCAAGGCTCCCTGTTCAAATGTTGGCACTTGAAATGCTAAATGCTGAAAAGCTAAAAAAAAAAAAAAAACTAAAGGAAAAAAGCAGATATCAAAAATCACTCTTCTCCTTAACACTTTATTGGGGGGGGGGGGACAAGCACCACACATCCCCCAAACTTCTATATATAAATTCTGAGATCACCATACCTCAGAGAAAAGGGAATATTCCACGAAATGGTATCTCAGACTTGGTATACGTAAGTATGATCTTTCGGCCATTCAGTCTCTGCATTTTGGGACTAGCTCTAGCGGGTCCCGATATTTCAAATGGCAACCAGGCTGCAGCAGTTTCTTTTGAGAGCTGTTACAGAATCAGATGCACTTTGTTTATGGCTGCTGTCTGTGAGGCAGAGATAAATGTGTTACTGTTTTCAAAGCCATTCAACACTTTATGCTCCTAAAGTTTTTTATTTTTTTGTTTTTGTTTTTCCTCTCTTGTGCAGTACTTTGGAGCAGCTAAAGCTACACATGCTACAAAAACTTGTATGGCAACACTAAACATGATGTAAGCCATTTGGATCCCCCTACAGTTTTTTCTACCTACCTATCTATAAATGATAGTGCATGGAGCAAGATAATCTCCAGTTACTACAAAAAACATGATCAGGTCTCAAAATGGATGTCAAGATTCACCTCTTGAGTTCAAGGTTAATTTCTTGACATCAATTTCATAAACAAAAAAGCTGAATTATGACAAAACACCCAATCAAAATATTTTATGTAGGGCTTGCAGGTTATTAAAGTGAGGTAATATGATGTGACTAACAACATAAGTTGCAGTGTAACTTCAAAAAGTCCAGTCAGGCCACATATGGAGTACTGTATGCTGCTGAGTCATTTCAATGGCTGGAACTCCTGACTAAAACCAGTTTAAAATGCAAAATTAAAAGCTAGGATAAAAGGACAGTGACACAACACATTCAAAATGGAATAAAGAGATGAATGAATGTGACTTTGCCTTTGTTCTTGGGAATCGGGATTACAGATAAAACTGCACATTCTGAGTTGTTTACCTTTATTAGAATGTGAGAAAACGCTATGTAACTTAGGGAATGTAAAGTGAAACACAAAATGTTCAGTTTTTATGAACAATTAAACTTAGATTTCTACATATAAGGACACTTGCACCTCTGCAAAAGCAGTGCAAGCCAGTAACTTCTTAAAAGTATTATATTACTCACCAGCCTTTATTTGTACATGCTTATTAAGTGATTACTTCTGGGAGGAGACATGATGACCCCACATTCCCTTGAAAGCTTAAATGATGTGTTGCCAAAATAATTACTGTGTTTCTTTATTGAAATGCATTCCTAAAGTCTGGACTAATATAATTATCCTCAGCCCACTGAGTGCTTTGTATACCATGTATTAAATGGAACAAACAAATCAGCTAGGTTTTATGTGCTGAGGTAATCGTTAGGAGATGAAAATTTTGGAAAAAAATATTTTAATCAGTTAAAAAAATGATTTCTGAGTGTTTGCATTAGCACAAATTGTAATACCAGTCTTGCTCATGTCTACATAAAACAATGTCAGTCTTGTCAGTTAGACTTACGGCTGGTATCCTTTATTCAGTAATGTCTCTCTCAATTTCCATTCAGCACTGCCCAGTACATTGCTACCGTTAGTAAGCCAAAAAGTGACCACCAAGTATTTGGAGATCAGCACAGATCTCCCATGACACATTTTCCACATCATCCCATATTACAGTTCCTGGAGCCCAATCAAGACAGTCATGAAGAAACACATTAATTCATTATTATTTTTTTTCTGCAGCGTAACTGCATGTATGCTAAAGTATCCAGTGTAAACAAACTGCATCATGTCTCTCCTGGGGCTGCAGTAATACTTTTAAGACTAAACACTGTGTCACTGTTCCCTCCTCACAAGCTCTGAGGAAGCACATGGTGCCAGTTCATGGCTGTGGATCCACCCAGGGCAGCTGACTGCCAGAAGTCCACAAGGCAAGCATTGTTAAAAAATGGCAGCATTTTTATGCCTATATTTGCTTTTACTCCATAAATTCATCTACCAAAGTACTAAAAGTCTAATTACTTCCAAATACATCTAACAAGTTAAGCAAGCAATTAACTGTTACAAGCTGCACAAACGAAATGGAATATGGCTGGGATTTGAATATGCAAAGCAAAACCACAATTTAATGTTAAAGTTCTTGTTTATTAATGACTGCGAACTAGATGCTGAGTGTGTGTGTGTGTGTGTGTGTGTGTGTGTGTGTGTGTGTGTGTGTGTGTGTGAGAGAGAGAGAGAGAGACAGAAAGTGAGACAGTGTGCATGGGCATTGGATGTTTAAAATTTGTTCTATTCTGCCTCATGAATGTTTACATCTTGTCTTTATGGGAATATGCTAACCTACAGTAACAGAACAAAACAAAACACTATTAAAAAGCATTAACAATTCTTGGGATTAATTAATACTTTGTAAAGGAGGCCCAACCATAATGTCTTAAGTATTAAAATACCTTTCCACCCAAGTAGAAAGAAAAAATAACTGCTCTCGATGAATAAAAATTATTTAGAAAATAACTTTCCATACAAATATAAACACAATCACCCTATATACAATGAATGAAAAATAAATAAAAGGGACAAACTATAAAAAGCCTAAGATTAACACCTTAAATCATGCACTCATGATTACTGATTCAAAAACAAAACTGGACTTCCGCAAATTGCATATGAAGATCAAATCCTACAAACACAAAAACAGTACCCACAGCAAGCTTATGACACAAACAGAAGGGAAGATACTCTTATCCCTTTGTTGTCAACAAAATCCTAAATTTATTTTTACCAAGCAGAAAAACATCCTTTCTCCTTGATAATTAAATACAGAACAAACATAAAAAAGGATGAAAATGTCACAATAAGCACTTCAAAGAGTTTTAAGAGGTGGGCCACACTTTCACCAGTGTACACTTTCAGAATAAGGAGGATAAACATTGTGAAATGTAGTCAGTCTTCCATATAATGTCAAACGCAACAGATATTTGTCCTGACTTAACCACAGAGTTACTGTTTGATGTGGATTTTCACCATTAAATTACCAAGTGACCATGAGAATCAAAAAATGTAAACTTCCAACACCCATTTTCAGTGTTAGACTGTCTTATATAACAAAACTAAGTAAATACATAGACAGCATTTTCATATTTCTTTCTTTTACTGTCAAGCAAACTTTTAATTCATCTGCATCTTTCTAAAGTCAAAATGCCTAACAAGAAAATATGAAACTACACAGCAAAGAACTGAAACAAACTGAAACTTTTAAATGTGAGGATAGATTACTATGGCCTCAGTTTATCAAATACCTATTGAAATATTTAAACTTTCAGGTAGGATGCCTGCTGGAGGCCTGAGGTCAGAAACTGTATACCCAAACAGCGACAATTTAAGTGCAAAGATTAAGAATATATGCTAATCCTAAAACTGTAGTATCTTGGGGTATCCCCCTCCTATCAATGTAAAGCGATCTTGAAATTACCATACATCTCTTGGTATTTGAGGGAGCAGCTCCTCCATACTGAGGGGTGTAAAAGATTTTAAGTGTAAGAACTCGCAGTACTGGTTTTTTCACTTATAATAGGGAGCCCTTCAGCTGAGTTTCAAAAGGCCACATCTGTTAGACACTCTTTCTCTGCCAGCATGGCAGACCTCAAAATGAGTCAAAGCACTCCAGAAATTATCCTCAGGCCAGAAAACATCAGGCAAAGCCTGCCTCTCACTATTGGTAAGAAAGTTCAATATGCACATAAAATACTATAAATGTGTAAAAGCATTTTATAGAATATACTAACCAAATCAGGAGTCACTGCAGACATTTACGGACAGGATGAATATGGTTTATATGCGGTGGCCTGTAATATAAGGTATATATGTATTTTCAACTGATAATGAGCTCAGTCACAGAAATGTGTAGTATTCCTTGCTTCTAGACAGTATAATCTAAGGACTCATGCAGTTTAGGCAACATCGTATGTATTCTTGTCTTATTACTTGCCATTCTGACACTAATTGGTATCAGAGAGTGACAAAAATATGTGTAGACCTTAACTATACATTTGCAGAAATGAATTAATATTTCTGCTTTCAAGAGCGGTCTGTTTGGAAGCACAAAACTTTGCTTAAAAGAGAACTGTGTGCACTGAAGGGGGAGGCAATGAGTGAAAAACATTAGTGTGAATTTAAAAATAATATATAGTAGCACTAAAAGAAGCAAATGGTCTTAAGAATCTAGGAATGGTAAAACAAGCTCATACTGCAAAACTGTAAAGTGGACATGTACATAATCTTTAACATAGCCTCAGAACAATCTCAGACAATGTGCTTAGCCAGAACAATGACTTCCTTCATGTCTATGTTTTTATTTGCAGGCTTAGGAAATCAGCCAAGAGAATGTCCCATATAAATAAAACCTGATGTTGTGCCACTTATACATGATTAAAGGAAAATGACACCAGATCTATGAAGTAAAACAGAGTATGAATTAAAATAAAAGAAAGCTTAGCTGTCATTCTGAAGCAAATGGAGCAACAAAATGGGTGAACAGTACTGTTACTGTTGTAAAGAAAGAGAAGATGCACATTTGTATTAATCCACAGGATGTGAATAAAGTGTTTAAAAAAGAGCATTACACGTTGCTTAGAAGTGAAGATGTGGTCTCAAGAATGTCAGATGGTGCCATCCCCTTAATGTAAATGGATGAGCAGGTGATCCAAGTTTGAATACAGCTCGGGTGCCTGTAGGAGGTGTCAGGGGAAGATGGAGTGAATGGCTATTGCTGGCTCACTCATCCCAGGGGGAGGGGGGCATTTTAGTCTCACTACATGGGTAACATCTAACAGGAGCATTATGTGTTCCACTCCACAGTGCTCAAGTCTGACAAACTTGCAGTGCTAACTGCAGCTGTGCAACACCCTAAGAGAATCCAATATGCAGATATATGCTTCCTCCTCAGAAGACAGCATATAGCAGGGCTTAGAAGAGTCACCACAGGGGAGAGGATGCTTCCACCAGGCAAAGGACTCCTCCTTTCCAATATTCAGCATGGTTTCCGACCAAACCATAGTACCACCACTGCCTTACTCTCCTTTACTAACACTATCCTTCAGCATAAAAACAATGGCTATCTCTCCTCTGCTACTTTCCTAGACCTATCTAAAGCATTTGACATGGTCCCACACAAACAACTCATCTTTGTTCTCAATAACCTATCCTTCTCACAATCAGTCACCACCTGGTTTCAGAGTTACCTGTCTGACAGCCAACAATCCGTTATATGGCAGAATTAAATATCTCCCCAACTACCTGTTTCCATAGGGGTTCCCCAAGGATCCATCCTTGGACCCCTACTCTTCTCTGTTTTCACCAATAATCTAGCCTCTGCCACCAAACATGGCACACTCATACAATACGCAGATGACTCAACCATCATCTGCTCAGCCCAGTCCCTACCCAAACTGCAAAAAGTCACACAGGAAGCCTTTTCCTCTGTTGAAACTTGGTTATCTGATGCCCAGTTAATACTCAACCCAAACAAAACTAAACTACTCATCTTCCAACCCACCAAACATACTCAAAACAACTCCCACTTTAACATCACAGCAAAAGACAACACCACTATATACCCAACTGAACACACCAAATTGCTAGGAGTGGAAATAGACAATAAACTAAAATTTGACATTCACATATCCATGACCATAAAAAAGTCCACAAAAAACTAGGAGCGTTATACAGAAATAAGCAACTTCTCACCAAAGCAGCAAAGATTTCAATAGCAAATTCCCACCTTATCTCCACCCTACTTTATGCCTCTCTAATACATACCAACCTAAGGCAATGTGATCTAAACAAGCTAGAGACCTTCTACAACAAAATCGCCAAATTCGCCACAGGGCATCCTACCGTAGTCACCACTGTCTCTCACTTGCTGAACTGGGCTGGCTTGAACTCCCTCACCTCCTTCAATGGTATTAACTCTCACTCGCCCACAAACTAGTATACCATCCACTAAATGTCCCATCCCTCCAGAATCTACTCCAACTCTATCGCACCACCAGACCACTAAGATCCAGCAACAAAAATCACTTGCAGATCACTAAAGCCAATAACTCTGCTGGTGAAGCACTATTCTCTTGCACCATAGCCAAATTATGGAACTCCCTCCCACCCACAATTACCTCCATACCATCATGCACCCACTTCAAAACTTTACTAAAAGCGCACCTAAAAACATGCTGGCAACTCCCTTGCAACTCCCACTCTTATATCACCCACCCCATCCAATCACTACTTTTCTTTCCACTCCACTAACTACCTTGATTATAGCAAGCTCAGATGCTCATAAGCCTAGTACTTATTATACAGCAGGAACTTCTTATTGTAACATTTGTTAATGTCTGTTAAGTACTTCACAGATAAAGATTCTAGTTGTCTACTGATGTACTATGTTCTTCATCTGTAAATATGTTGTAAGTAATTGCTATGTAAATTGTTAATCGCTATGTAATCCAATGTAACTACTGTCTGTTTATTTTAACTGTGGAGCTTTCCTCCCAGGGCCTCCGCTGAAAATGGACCTACGTCCAGTCGGACACTCCTGGTCAACAAATATAAATAAATAAATAAATAAATAAATAAAGGACAAGCAGCCCCAAAGCACCAGCAAGCTGGCCCACTCTCTAGCACCCAACTCCCAGCACTGACATAGATCAGCTGATTAGGATTCCCAGGCAGGAAAGTATGGGCTGTAGGCCTATCGACCAGCTTGGGGTTGTCTGGTTCCCATTAACACAGAATGAATGGGCTGAGAGTGCAGGCAGAGGATATGTCAGCCTTGGTCTTGTGGGCAGTGTAAAAAATAAAAAACAGTTGCCAAACAGTAAGTTTTTTTAATCAGTGCAAACCAGGGTTTTTGGTACATAAAACTATAAAAGGAAAGATTAAATCTACGCACACTTAATACCACATAAAAACAACACATATACCTACAATTTCTGTTTAGTTTTTCAAGCTGCAGCAATACAACAAATGAATAACAATAGCCATCTTCTTTCTAGGACTTGATAAGAATGAACTGTGGGGAGGGGCTTAGAAGTGGGTGGGAATGGAAAGGAGGATGGGCCATTTCAGCTACATCTAGTGTTAAGGTAAGTATTTAATTTTTGCATCTAGGATGGGAAAGTCCCTTGTTCTTCTACCATGAAGACAGAGTTCCAAATTTATACTCAAAGGTGATTACTCAAGACCATACCTTGAGAGACTGTGGCTCAAAATGATGAACTACACCTGTAGATGACATCCAGTCCATGAGATGCTCAGACAGCCACCACATAAGTATAACCTACAGATGTGTTTCTGAAAAATGTTCGATTCATAGCTACTGGTCTGGCTGAATGAGTTGTAGGCTCAAAGGGCAAAGGCTTCTTGCACCTCTGATAACAGAATCTTATGCTGTAAGACAGCAATTTTGACAAGGCAACTTTGGAAAATAAGAAGTTATGTACCTACCATAACGTTCCATGTTAGTTATCTTCATCTCGCCTTCTTTCTTGCTGTTTGGGATCAGAGCCAATCCTCGGCTCCGACTCGGCCATCTTCAATAGCTCAAGAGCTGTTTAATGGCTCAAGGCTACCCCTTATCCCATGATGCCTAGCGACAGTTACCCAGATCTCGTTTGAAATAGCTAATCCCAGACATAATATGAGAGAAACCAGTTAACAAAAAAAACTGGTTGTTCAATACATCCTAAAAACTAGAATAGGTTAGGAAGACCTAGGCAGAAGAGTAACAATAAAGAATACTCAGCCAGTGAAGAAGGACTCCTCTCGATCCACTAGGATGGGGGGACGGAGGGAGGAACGCAAGAATGAAGGCGAGATGAAGACAACTAACATGGAACGTTATGGTAGGTATATAACGTCTTAATGTTAAGTTGTCTATCTCGCCTTCATTCTTGCTGTTTGGGACAGTGTCCCTAGCACCTAACATCCTGGGTGGCTCAGTGGAACAGACTCTTCAAAACAGTGGAACCAAAGTCAGCTCTGCTCTGGGAGACCATATCCACCTTGTAATGAGAAATAAAGGTATGAGGGTTTGCCCATGTGGCAGCTGCACACATGGAATCCATGGGCAAGCTAGGCTGAAAGGCTACGGTGGTGGCTAATGCCCTAGTAGAATGACCTTTCAGTTTAGTTGGTAACTCTTTATTCCTTAACTGGTAAATAAAAGTAATAGTGTGGGACAACCATCTGGATAAGGTCACTTTGGAAACTGGGAGACCTTGTTTGCTTAAGGCATAAGAAAGGAATAATTGGTCCGACTTTCTTATTTCTTTAGTTCTATGTAGGTAAAAACGCAATTGTCTATGAACGTCCAATTGGTGAAGCTTGTACTCTGCCTTGTTGCTATGATTTGGGAAGAACACAGGGAGATCTATAGATTGATTTAAATTATTTTCTGAGCAGACTTTAGAAAGAAATGAAGGATTAGTCCTCAGAGCAACTCTGTCCTTGTGAAACACCAGGTAGGGAAGACAAACACATAGTACTTGAAGTTCTGAGACATGCCTAGCTGAAGTGATAGCAACAAGAAAAAGTGTCTTCTAAGACAGAAACTTGACGGAGCAGGATGCTGCTGGTTCAAAAAGAGGCATAATTAAGGAAGTTAGGACTAAATTAAGGTCCCAAGGAGGAGGGGCATCTCTCACACTGGAGGTCTAAGAAGAGATGTTCCTCTCAAAAAAGCTTTACAGAGCTTATGAGACATGATGTTAGAATTTGTCAAACCGATATGAAAATTAGAAATTGCTGCTAATTATACCCTAATCACTGCAGAAGCGGCCCTGGAGTGAAAATGTTGTGCTAGGAATTCCAGAATTTCGTGGACTGGGGCTGAGAAGGGATCCACTTTCCTAGACTCTGCCCAACAAGAAAACCTTTTCCATTTGCTAGCATAAGTTTTTCTCTTTGTAGACTTACGAGAGGAAACAATAATCTCGCGGACTGCTGGGGAAATGCTGGGAAGCCTGGCTAAGGTTGGAAGTAGAGCAACCAAGCTGTGAACTGGAGAGTTTGGAAGGATTGATGCAACACGCCTGATTGATGAATAAGGAGATCTGGAATCGGGTCCAGAGTCCAGGGCTGATCGAGAAGGTAATGGTGCAGGAACAGGAACCATATCTGTCGAGGCCAGTAGGGGGCAATGAGGATCATTTTACAACCCAATGGTTTTGCTTTCTGTATGAGTTCGGTATCAGGGGAAACAGACGAAAGGCATAAAGAAGTCCCTGAGGCCAATCGTGGACTAGAGCGTCTCTGGGTATGTGACCTGGAAGTGGAAGAAGGGAGAAGTAGTTGCTGCATTTGCTGTTGAAAGGAGTAGCAAAAAGATCGCAGCAAGACTATCCCCATTTGCAGAAGATAAGATCTGCAACTTCCTGATTCAGAGACCACTCGTGAGGCATGAGGATAGCTCTGCTGAGCCTGTCCACTATGACGTTGGATCTCCCAGGGGTGTGCGTCGCAATCAGAAAACATTCAGAGGAAATCGCCCACTGCCAAAGTCTGAGTGCTTCTCGACACAGGGGGTAGGATCTGGTTCCGCCCTGCTTGTTGATGTACCACACCACTGACATGTTGTCTGTTTGAATTGCAATGGTCCTGGAAGGGAGTCTTGAAGGGCTTGCAACGCTAGGAGTGCAGCTCTCATTTCTAGGACATTTATGTGCAGATGGTACTCGTGAGGTCGCCAAGTGCCTTGGACTGTCCTGCCCAGATAATGCCCCCCACACTATCAGGGAGGTGTCTGTAGTCGCTGTGGCTACCGGATGGGGCTGTATGAAAGATCTGCCCTGAGTCACTAGTGGGGAGACCATCCACCAAGAAAGGCGCCTTTTGCATGCCTCTGTGATCAGGATTATGTGAGTCAAGGGTAGCTCCTGGAAAGACCACTGCGTGAAAAGAAGCCACTGAAAAATTCTCATGTGGAAACATGCTAATGGAAGTAGAAGAATGGCAGCTGCCATGAAGCCCAGAGTTTGAAGGACATACCTGACTTGGATCCTTTTGCTCTGCATTAGGATTTGCACTTGTAGAAGAACTGTGGACACTCTTTCCAGTGGTAACCTTGCAAACATTTCCCTTGTGTTTAATTCTTCTCCTATGTAAGTGATAGATTGACAGGGCAACAAGGCAGATTTTTTGAAATTTATTGTAATACCTAGCTGAGTGCAAGATGTGATTGCATAATCCCGCGCATGCCTGGTGGTAGCAGTGAGGAGCCACTCGTCCAGATATGGAAACACCTGGAATCCTTGACGTCTTAGGCGAGCCATGACCACTGCCATACAATTGGTGAACACCCTGGGGGCTGTGGTGAGACCAAAGGGCAGAGCTCTGAACTGGTAATGACTGGCTCCCACCTGAAAGCGAAGAAATCTCCTGGAGCGTCTGTCCATCTTGATATGGTAGTACGCATCCTGAAGATCTATCGAGCACATCCAATTGTCCTGGCCCAGGAAGGGTAGAATGGACTGTAGCATGACCATCTGAAACTTTGTTCTTTGTACAGATTTGTTTAGTTTGCTGAGATCCAGAATCAGTCTCCAGTCCCCTGTCTTTTTTGGTACTAAAAAGAACCTTGAGTAAGTTCCGGACCCATGCTGGTCTGCAGGGACTTCCTGAATGGCTCTTTTTTCCAGCAGTTTTGAAACTTCTATTACTGCTTGCTCCTTCTGATTGGGTGGAACATCTGGAAGGGCCTTCTTTGACTGTAAGGGGGATTGATAGAAGGGAATTTTGTAACCTCCGGATATAATGGACAGTACCCATGTGTCTCTTGTTAAATTTTGTCAGACTTTTGGGTACAGCGGTGAGCAGCTGGGCAACCCTTCAGGGATGCTGGAAGGGCTTGTCAGAGAAGGATTCTCTGTTGCCCTGGTTCTGTGGACCCCCTCTGCCACGAGGGCGGCATCTATTATTGTTGTTTCCCCCTCTGCCTCTGGAGGAAAAATCACTACGTGTGTCAGGCAAGGCTCCCTGAGATTTGCGGAACCACATCTTTCCACTCTTCTGACCCACGGGGTAAGGTCTAGAGGGAGTGGAAAAACAGACTCCCATGGCAGAGAGAGTCTTGCCTTCTTGCTCACACCTAGTCAACATGTCTTTCACCTGTGGCCCAAAGAGAAAGGAGCCATCAAAGGGGGTACTGGTGAAGGACGCTCAAAAGGGTTCCGCAAAGTGACACAGCCGCATTCAAACATGCCTTCTGAGGGCCACACCCGTGCCCGTGTCTCTACTCGCTCCATCAGCTGCATAGGAAATGAGCCTCATGGAGGAGTTAACTACAGAATTAAGAGTCGCTAGCTGGGAAGCTACTTTGGCTTGTACTCCCTCAGCTGTAGGATCTTGAAGGGTATCTCCAAGCTCTTTAAGGAGATCCCTTTGAAGGTGAGTAAAATGACATAGATAGTTCAGGGACCTCATGGAGAGGGTCACTGAAGCAAACATTCACTTTCTGTACCTGTCCATCGTCCTAGACTCCTTGTTAGGGGGATGAACAGATGAAGAAGTCTCTGCTAACTCTTTTTTTGGTGGCTGTTGCTATCACCATGGCATCAACGGGCATACCTTTAGAAAGGAATTGCTTATCCTGGGAGGCTGTAATAAATTTACCAGGTCTCCTTGGAGTTGGTTCCACTGTGTCCAGAGCTGACCAAACCTTTCGAGCCACTACAGACATAAGTGGGTCGAAAGGAGGAGAAACCCAGGAGGTGGAAGGTCAGGAACCAAAAACATCCAGGAATACAGACTCATCCTTGGTAGGGGCTAGGGGATTCCAGTTCCCCCTCTGCCTAAGCATTTCCAGGATGTCCGTAAAGGAAACATTTTCAGAGGGGGATCTTGGGGACCTTTCCGATTCATCTAAGTCTGTATCAGAAGTGACAGACTCAGGGGAGTCAATGTGCTTCCTCTTGCACTTCTTCCGAGGGGGCTCCTCTGATTGATCAGGGGAGGCCTCGGAAGAAGAGGAAACACCCAATGGGGTGTCCTGGGCCATCGGTTCCCTATGCTTGGGGTCTGGAGGAGGAGTAGAGGTTGGCACAGACACCATGAAGAACGGAGCCGGTAGGGCTGATAGTGGAGCTGTCTCAGGGGACAGCACACTCCGCATGACCTCAAAGGCATCCCCACCTCGAGGCAGAGAAAGTTCCAGTTCCAAAGAAATATGAATCTTTCTCCGTGCCAAGGGGGACAGCTCTGAGGCCGATGTTGGAGTCGAGCTCACCTGCGCCAATGCTCCGAGAGGGAGAACAGGGTCAGACAAGGGTCTGATGCCACTCGCCCCCTCGGAGCCGACGAGGGAGCCCTGGTGTCCAGATTCCTCAATCGAAGGGACTATCGAGATAATCGGAGCTGAAGTTGGAACCAAAGGAGAGATGGTTATCGGTTCCACTAATCGAACCCCAAAGAACTCTGGTGCCGAACTCAATGGAGTCAGAGGAGGAACAGAAGAGGAAGTGGATGGAGCTGATACCTGTTGAGGAAGGCTAGACAATTTTGCTAGTGCTTGTGATTTAAGCAACCTGCTTACTACTCTCTCCACATCATGATCCGACAGCCTAGAGGATCAAGAGGAGTGTGATGAATGGTGGCTACGTTCACTCTGCAATAATGGAGACAGAGGAGCTGAATGAACAGACTCTAATGAAGGGAACCACAGCCTCTTATGGCTCCAAGACAGCTCTGAAACATCCAATGGAGCCGAAGGAGGGGTTGTCTTGTTGGTGCCAGCTGGAACTGACATACTCGGCAAATACTGTACAGGAGTCGGCTCTGAAGGTGGAGCCGACTGTTTAGTGGATTTTGGGGATTTCACTGGCTGTGAACTCTTTGCCGGTGAATCCTGAGGCTTTAACAGACCCCTAAGGATCAATTTGTTCTTACGCACCTGCAGGACCCTTGGACTAAAGGCATGGCAAATAGAACAAGAGTCCTGCAGGTGAACAGCGCCCAAACAATAAACGCAGCTAGTGTGCCCATCTGTCAGAGACATTTTCTGACAGCATGAGTCACACTTTTTAAAACCAGTTACTTTAGCTTCCTTAGACATGACCCAACTACAAAAAAACTAAGTACCACAAGGTAAACACAGACAGACAAATAAGTACTATTCTAAACAAGATACACCTATAAAAATACAATCTCTGTCTTTTTTTTTTTTTTTTAAAGATAGCAAAAACAGGAAAGGTAAGCCTCTAAGTTAAACGGCTATCCTAGGGAGAGGGGGAGGGGGGAGAACTCTCTAACTTAAACAAGTTCTAAAGTTCTAAATAAAAGGGAAACTAAGAGGAACTAAGTATTTCAACAACACGTACAGAATAAAAAGTACAGTTTTGTACCTACCATAAATGTAGATTTTCGAGGATCCACATTGCTGCAGTCCTAACTATTGGGTAGTCCGCTGTCCAGTGGGTACTAATGCGCATGACCGACGTCATATCCTCAGTCTTTTCTTGCCCCAGATGTCAGAAGACCCTGAAAAGATAAGGCCCAAAATCCAAAAACACCAAACATACCTGCACCAAAAATATGTACAATATATACAAACTCAGCTGAACATAACCTCACCTACACAACCACCCCTAAACACAGAGGGGAAGGAGGACTGCAGCAATGTGGATCCTCGAACATCTACATTTATGGTAGGTACAAAACTGTACTATGTTCTTCATTCCACATTGCTGCAGTCCTAACTATTGGGTAGAATCCCAAAGCAGAGGTAAGGGAGGCTGGCAAATCATAAAGAAGCAGGAGCTGATAACATGCCTTGCAAAATGGCTGTAGCAAAACCAGCCCTAGACTTAGAGTAGAGAGGAAGGTGGTAATGCTTAGAGAAAGTATGCACTGAACTCCAAGTAGCTGCCTCCAAAATATCCTTAGTTGCCACCCCCCTTAAAAAAGCTGTTGAAGTGGCAGTAGCCCTAGTGGAATGAGGCCTAATCCCAGCTGGAATCTCCTTGCCATGATGGGAATAACAAAATGTAATGCAAAACCCAATCCACCTAGAAATAGTTTGTTTTGACACAGGCTTGCCCTGAGAACTCAAAGCAAAAGAAACAAACAACTGCTGAGACTGCCTAAAATCCTTAGTCCTGCTCAAATAATAACGTAATTGCCTATGTACATCTAAAGTGTGCAAAATCTTTTCCCCTTTGTTTTGGGGATCTGCATAAACGAGGCAAATGAATAGTTTGGTTTAAAGCCACACTAGAAACCACTTTAGGCATAAAGGAAGGATTTGTACGTAATGACACCCTATCCTTATGAAAAATCAAAAAAGGCTCAACCGCCATAAGGGCCTGTAACTCAGAAACCCTTCTTGCAGAAGTAATGGCCAACAAAAAAGCAGTCTTCCATGACAAGTATTTCAGTTCAGCAGTAGCTGCAGGCTCAAAAGGTTGTAGAGTAAGTTTCTCCAACACAAAATTGAGATCCCAAGCAGGAGTAGGAGCTCGGGGGTCTAATATTCTTTGCCCCTCTAAGAAATTGCTTGAACAAAGGATGTGAAAACAATGGTGGGTCACAATCATAGTGAGCTGAAATTGCTGCAGCATGAATCTTAATGGAAGAGAAAGACAAACCTTTGTCCAATAACTCAGTAAGATATTGAAGAGCCACACTCAAATTAGGCTCCAAAATCTCCAAATTCTTTGCTGCAGCCCAAAATAAAAATCTCTTCCATTTTACACTTTCCTTGTACTAGGTCTTCTGGCTTCCAGAATCACATTTAAAACTTGTTGAGGAAGTTGAGACCTGCTGTCTTTTAAAACAGAAAATGCCAGGCTGTTAGATGAAGAGAGTGAAGCTTGACATTGAGCAGACAACCGTCCTTCTGAGACAACAGATGTGGAATCAAGGGTAAAGGCCATGGGGGCTTCTTTACCAGACTCCTCAGTAATGGGTACCAGTGTTGCCGAGGCCAATCTGGAGCTATTAAAATCATCCTTGGCTTGTCTTGTCTGACCTTTAGAAGCACCTTTGGAAGAAGAGGCAGAGGTGGAAACGCATACACATGAAGATTTTTCCAACTGAAAGAAAGAGCATCCACTTTCCAAGCTGTGCGATGAAACCTCTTTGTGCAAAACTTTGGCAGCTGGTGGTTTAGTGGAGAAGCGAACAGATCTATGTCTGGAGTTCCCCAGGACACTGTCAACTTTTGAAATACATGAAGATCCAGTTTCCACTGTGGGGATCCATGATTTGTCTGCTTAACACATCTGCTAAGGAGTTCTGTGCTCCGGCAGAAACCTTGCCTGAAGAGTTAGTTGCAAGCTTAGTCTCCCATAAAATCATTGCTTGCCTGCACAATGGGTAAGAATGTGTTCCCCTTGTTTGTTGATGTACCACATGACAGTTGTGTTGTCTGTTAGAATCAACACCTGCCCTGGAAGAAGTAACTTCTTGAAAGCCATTAATGCAAACTGGACTGCTAACATCTCCTTCATGTTGATATGTAGATGCTGTAGTCTGGCAGGCCACTTGTCTTGTATCCACTTTCCATTTAGATGAGCTCCCCAAGCAATGTCTGAGGCATCTGTCGTTAGAATTTGACTCGCCTCTGGCCGGGTCACAGAGAGTCCCTTGTTTAGGTGACATTCCTGAGCCCACCACAAAAATTCCTTTCGAATGCAAGGTATTATTTGAATGACAGTGTCCAAATCCTGGCAGTGCTGTGTCCATACATTTTGAGATACCATTGTAGCTTCCTCATATGCAGTTTGGCATTGGGAAGCACCAGAATACAAGATGCCATGAACCCTAAGGCTTGAAGGACTGTCCTTGCAGTCAGCCCGGACTGAAGAGATAATTGATGGAAGTAACTGGAAAGATTCTTTTGTTTGTCCGGGGTTAAAAAGGCCATCTGGGCTGCTGTATTCAGTCTCACACCCAGAAAGCACATGTCTTGAGAGGGTACTAGACTGGACTTTATTTCGCTCACAGAATACCCTAGGCATCTTAGCACTGCTATGACATATTCCAAATGCTGTAGAAGGTTTTCCTTTTCTTGAGCCAGAATCAGGCAATCGTCCAAGTAAGGATAGATTTGAATTCCTTTTAGCCTGAAGTAAGCTATCACTGGAGCCAGAACCTTTGTGAATACTCAGTAGATAAGCCAAAGGGCAATGCAGAGAACTGATAATGAGAATTTCCAGCTCAACGCAGATACTTTCTGCAACTTAGTCTTATAGGCACATGAAGGTAAGCTTCCTTGAGATCTAAAGTTACCATCCAGTGATCCTTGCCCAGCAGAGGTAAAAGCTGTTGTAACGTCAACATTTTGAACTTGGGAATGTCCAGATAAGTGTTGAGGATAGATAAATCCAAAATTGGTCTCCACGTGTTCCCCTTCTTCGGTACTAGGAACAAGCGAGAATAAAATCCTAGGCCCTTTTCTGGCACAGGAACCAGCTGAATGGCCCCTATTTGGAGCAACTGAGAAATTTGCTTGTGAGCCTCTTGTCTTTGTAGAGGAGGAATGTCTGGCATGCCTTTGAAAGGAGGCAAGGTATGGAAATAAAACCTGTAACCGTGATGAATGATATCCAGAACCCATTTGTCTTGGGTAATTAAATCCCAATTTTCTTTGAAAAGAGACAGTCTTCCTCCTAGAGGTGCCGCCAGACAAGAAGGTACTGGCAGCTGAAAAGGCAGGTCATTGGGTCTGCTTACGAAAGGACTGACCCCTGCCCTCACTAGAAGTCTGAGCAGGTGAACTCCCTGTCCTAGGCCTAAAAGCACCTTGAGCTCTGCCCCTACCACGTCTAGACCTACCCCTAGACTGGGAATCATAAGCAGGATAAGTCCATCCCTTAGCAGGCCAATTTCTACTAAACTTCGGAGGCTGCACCTGCGAAAAATCCTTAACAGTTTGCATAGACTTAGCCTTGTCTTCCATCTTCTTTAAAACTGCTTCCACAGGCGAACCAAACAACACATCAGACTGTAAAGGAGCATCCAAAATCCTTGTCTTAACATGCTCAGCTAAGTTCTGATCTCTCAACCAGGCAAGAACAGAACCAGTGGCAGCCACCCTAGAGGAGGCCTGCACAGCATCAAAACCACATTGCAAGGAGTGTTTACCCACCTGTTCAGACACATGAACTAAATCCTGCAACTCTTTACAGTCAATACCTTCCGCCAGAGCATCCACCTTAGATTTCAACTGTGAAAGAAGATAATTCTGATATTTTAACATGTGAAACTGACAATTCACCGCCCTCATGGCTAAAGTGGAAGAAGTATACACTTTCTTTCCCCATCTATCCAAAGCCCTTGCCTCTTTATCAGGAGGGACAGGATTTTTAACAACTGAGGCCTTTACACCTTTAGGCCCCTGAGAGACAGTTTGCGGGTCTGCCCTAGGACTCTTAAAAAGATACTTATGAGCTTCAGGCACCCTATAATACCTATCCGGTTTAACTGGGGCAGGAGGCAAAGAATCAGGATTCAAGGAAGCCTCTGCAAAACATCTTCCACCACATTCAAAACAGGAGGTATAGCTAAAAGCCTATGCTGGGGTAAAACAAGAACTCCCTAAGCCTTTTCCTGGAATCAGAGAAATCTTGGCCTTCCCATTTAAAATGCTCCCTCATGGAATGCAAAGTCTCTGAAAATGAAAAATCCTCAGGAGGAGAAGCTGAAGGAGTAGAATCATCCACATCAGAATCAGAATAAGTAGGGAACTCCTGCAAGTCTTCAGCCGAAGACTCAGAAGCCTCCGAGCATTGCTCAAAACTCTCAAACTCAGGTTCCACCCTAGGCCTCTTATCAGGAGGGGGCATAGAACCCCTTATCATAGTAATCAAAACTTCTGCCATTTTAAGCATATGTTTCTTAGGCAAAGACCCTGAAGCACTAGGAGAAACCCCCACTGAAGCAAAACTTGGCCTTCCCCTTAAGGAAGCCTTGGGAACAGAAGGGGAGGCCCTAACCACCTTAGGAAGTGAGGGAAGAACAGCCACCTGAGAAGCCCCCTCAGCCTGGCCTACTTCCTGAGAAGAAACATCCTGTAACAATAAAGTCTCTTGAGACTCCAAAGAAACACCTGGCAAAACCTCCGGCTCCACTGAGCCCTCTAAAGAACCGACGTCAGGGACTGTCGGTTCTTCCAGGCTTTGCTGTTTTGTCCTGCTTTCGCCGGAGCATCCGACGGCATTTTATAGTTACAACGCTTCCCAAACACTAACCTAGCACAGTCTAACCTTCTCTTAATAGTGCGTTTGTTAAATCTAGCACAAGAGCGGCATCCAACAACGTCGTGCTCAGGCCCTAAACAAGGTATACACAAAGTATGGTAATCTCTATGAGGTATCTGTTTCCCACAAGAAATACAGTTATTTACTTTTTCTGACATCCGGTTAAATACTGAGGCAAGAAAAACCAAAATAATCCCCAACGGGTACTTAGCCAACTTTGATTCGGTCTGAAACTCTGACTTCAGAAACTTTCAGAACGCCAACCTGCACTCGCAAAATTGCTTCTGCATCGGACCATGCGGCAAAAAAGACTGAGGATATGACGTCGGTCATGCGCATTAGTACCCTGACGTACTGACGTCAGTCTAATGCGCCCTGACCGACGTCAGCCATATACTTTGGTATTCGGGCCGACTGGACAGCGGACTACCCAATAGTTAGGACTGCAGCAATGTGGAATGAAGAACATCTAAGAACAGTAAAATATCCATTAGTTTAAGGGGTCTAAGAGAATATTTTTACACAAAAAAATTGAAAAATACAAGCCTGAGCCAGAAAACGACACATGCAGCTGAAGCAGCAAACGAGATCTGGGTAGCTGTCGCTAGGCATCATGGGATAAGGGGTAGCCTTGAGCCAGTAAACAGCTCTTGAGCTATTGAAGATGGCCAAGTTGGAGCCGAGGATCGGCTCCGATTCCAAACAGCAAGAATAAAGGCGAGATAGACGACTTAACATCTTATTGTTCAGTTTCTTACTGGATAAGAAGAGAAGTGATTGCAGAACTTTTCTGACAGATTTCACTTAGTCCAAATAAAATCTACACTGTCTGTGTATATCTCTTCAGTTCCATAAATACTCACCTTTGTTTGAATAATTTTTGAGGAACACTAAAAGGTAAGTCAATAATTTAGATTGTTAGATATCTCTGGTATATAAGAGGAGCTTGTTCTCAAGGTCACTCTATTCTTGTGGAAAAAATAAGCAAGGGGAATTAGCACAAACCATACAACTCACAAAACTGTCTAACAAACATGATGGCCATCACAAAGAGGGATTTCCATGACAAAAGTAATGTTTCAGAAGCAGGTTTGAAGAGAGGAAGAGTTAACATTTTCAATAATAAACAGAAGCTCCAAGGAGAAAAAAAGATTCTTGTAAGAAAACATATAACGGAGAATTCCACTTTATGAGAGCTCTGCAGACCTTTAAAGAAGCCAGAGACTGACAGCCATCACTTTGAGAAAAAAAAAAAAAAAAACTGGAGATAGCAGCAAGATGACTTCTGACAGGTGGACAGTAGTCTGTCCTTTGATAATCACATCGCCACAGTAGTCAGGAAGTCCTATGTGGCACACCTCATCATAAAAGGGTTCTCATCAAGGAAAAAGAGGTCATTGCTCCCCTCTACTTGACACTCATTACACCCATTATAGAGTACAACACCCATTTTGGAATGTACCTCACAAGACATCTGCAGCAGCTGAAAAGGCCACAGAAGTACCTCACACAGAGAATTAATGGCCTCAAATAGATGTTTTACACTGACCGTCTCAAAAAAATCCAGCTTTACTCCGTAGCATATTGCCTACTCCGAGGTGATCTCTGCCTAACATATAAAGCTATGTCAGACCCAGAGCTGTTGGACATGCTGCACCTAAAGAAATCCCAATCCCTCCAAGCTACACAGTCTAGGGACTTAAACCTTATCACCACAAGAAACAGGACATGCTGGAGGGATAGAGTCCTGTCCCAGAGACTTCCCATACTCTGGAACAGGCTACCCATCTATGTCAAGCAAAGTTCTTCATTAGCACTCTTCAAAAAAAATCTTGATGAGTAGATGGGAAATAGGAAATACACCCTGGGGATCACTTCTGTGTCTCTGCTCGACAGTGGCACAGGAAAATAACTTTCTTGGGTGGCGTAAGCCAGGGAAGCTTGTTGGCTAGGCTTATATAGGCCCGCGGGCCGATAGCCTAGTACCTACCTATGAACGTATGACACAAAAATAACTTTCAAATATCTATGAAGGACAATTAGTACAGTACGAACAGGTGTCCTGATGGGGTCCAGGCTTCTGACTTTAGCACATATGGAAAAAATGCGTTAGCAAGTTTTTATACTGCTTTAAATTGGGAACAATGTTCTTTGGTACACAGCAACAGCAACTAGCCAAACATCCTCATTTCATAGTAAAAGAACTGAAAGAAATCTTTCTGCCCATAGCAGACTATTAGAAATATTTACAGCTGACATTGGATCCCAGTCTTTTAAACAACATGCTGAACTGCTATCTAATAAACTTCTCAGTCAATTCAAAGTCAAACTCTATTATAAAATCTCACACTTGCTTTCACCAACTGAAAGACAAGAAACAGCAAGAAATGTGTTGATCCCAACACTAGAGTATAGACTATCCCTTTTTTAACTTTCCATTTATCTCAAAATATTCACCTACTCTATAAACAACTGAAAACAAAATCTGCCACTCTTCATTCTTAGCTGGTACTCACATCTACCAGTGTGAACTATTAAAATATGTAAATGGCTCCCAGTACAAGACAGAGCAAATATGATGTTTACAACATGTCTGCCCAGAAATGTTAATCTCAAATATGGTCTCTCACCATTAAAGAATAGATATGCTCATAACAAGCTATCAGTCAGATTCACTATTCTTGATAAGACCACATTACGGAAAGGAAATTGGTAAAAGAGCATTTGTCAAACTTGCCTCAAACAAAATGAATTGCTTTCCTACTGACATCAGAAAAGAAACAAACATAAAGGGCTTCAAAAAAAAAAAAACTAAACCACCACCTTCAAAATTCTCACTCCTGCACTTGCTTCAATGACATTGGACAAGCAGCTAATACAGCTATCTAGAACTATGTCTACTACTTAAATGTATCTGTTTACCTATAATATCTGTTTACCCTCAAAGCTGTATACAAGTAAATACAATTCTGCCATTTTTAGTTATTGTTATAAGTGTTATTTTTGTCAATTTACTTTAGTAGTTTATTTTATTTATTTAACATTTCTTTACTGGGAAAGTACGACTTAGAACAAGACAATTTTCAGTGGAGGCCCTGGGAGAAATGCTCCAAAAGCATGTCTTTACAACGTGGGAGGAAAGCGGAGCACCCAGAGAAACCCACACAAACGAAGGGAGGACATGCAGACTTCACACAGAAGGCACCCGAGCCGAGAATCGAACCGGAAAACTTCTTGCTGTGAGGTGACAACGCAAACTGCTGCACCACTCTGCCCGTGCCACCATTCTATATTACTAAATCTGCAGTACATGAACAATTGTACAATCAAAATGAATTGTTTATATTTATATCAACTGCTCTGTTTACTTTACTCTTTGTTTCATTTAATTGTTTCTTTTCTACCGTTATCTTTTGAATACTCCTTGCTCTCTCAATGATCCCAGGACAGGGCTGAAAAGGGTCAACTCCTTACCCTGGTAACCAGCTCATCATCATCATCATCATCGACCCCCTTTTTCCGACTTTTGACATGGGGCCAGAGTGTTGCGTCCACTGTTCCCACCTCTCTTGATTCAGTTCCACTCTTATCTTCGTTGACAGTCATGTCTGACTGTTGCAGGTCTTCTCTCACACAATCCAGCCATAATTTTGCTAGACAGTTTTAGTTTCTCTTGTTATCTTTCTGTTTTATCCAAATATTTGTCATAAAATTGTCTCCTGTTTTCCTGTACATATGCCCAAATCACCATAATATGTTCTCTTTGACTTTCTCTTGCAACTGGAGCTACTCTGGCTTCTACATTAATGTCATTGTGTATCCTACCATCCATTCATCTCAGGCACTTCATCTTCATCTCCTACAGCTTCACATGCTCTGCCTTCACTGCACAGATTTCTGTACAAAACAGAATTATTGGTCATACCACAGTTTTGTACACCTTACTTGTCAGTTTCTTTTGCATTCTTCTGTCACACACTACCCCTGACACTCTGTGCCAGCTGGCTGCAATCCCTCTGATTCCAACTTTGACCTCCTCATTCAGACTATCTTTCTCGTCAACCGTTTGTTTCAGATACTCAAAACTGTTAACCTGTTACACTATTTTCTCTTCTATTTAAATTTTCAGCTTTGTCTGACTTTCCTCATTTACTGCCATAACAGCTGTCTTGTCTATACATATTTTCATCCCATGTGCCTTCAGTTTTTAACTCCATTCCTCTATCATTTACTGAAGTTCCTGTTTGGCATCTGGATGTAATGTCACATCATCTGCATACAACAGCCTTGTTGACCTGTCCCCTCTACTCTGTGAAGTCCATCGCTAAATAAGCAGTAATGTTCTCAGAGCCAAACCCTGATGAACTCCCACTCCAACTAAGAACCCCTCTGTGAGTTTGAACTCTGTTTGTACTTGTGTCATTGGGTCCTTGTACATAGCCTGCCAATGTTTTTGTGACCTTGAAGCATTGCAGGACTGCCCAAAAGCAGCTTACTTGGGAGTTCATCATATGTTTTCTCCATGTCTAGGCATGCCCAATTGCACTCTTTCCTCATCTCTAACTTCTTCTCCAGCATCTATCTCATTGCAAACATTGAGTCAGTTGTGTTGCATCCTGATTTGAATCAGAACTGCTCATCTCTCATCATACTTTCTACTAGTCTGCATACTTGTTTATCAATCACCCTCTCTTGCACTTTCATGCAGTATGACAGGTGTTTGATACCACTATATAGCCCACAGTTGTGAATATCTCTATTATTCTTGCACAATGGCACTTGAATGCTTTTTCTCCAATCATCTGGAATATGTCTTTCTCTCTATACTACCATGCGTATCTTCAGAAGCCATTTCTCCCCAAAATCACCCAACATTTTGATCATATCTACAATGACCTCATTTCAGCATACTACTTTCCGTGACTTCATTATTCATTAGAACTATTCATAGTTCTTCTGGGGTGGGCTCTTCCTCTTATTTTTTCTCGGATGTGTCTGGGGCAGTACAACTTATGTGGTGTTTTTTTGTTCATTCAGAACCTGCTGGAAGTAATCCTTCCACCTGCCTTCTATGTACTGTGGATTGGTTAGCAAGCTTTTGTTGGCATCACTTATAAATGGTGTCTGATGACTATCTTCTTTATCTTTCTGACTTTGCCTTGCAACATCATAGTTTCTTTGTGACATCTGCTGAGTCACTTTCCAGAAGCTGGCAAAGTGTCTCTGATGCAATGTCCTTTGCTACAGCAAGTGCTGTCTTAGCCTCTTTGTTAGTCAACCTGTATTCTTTCTTAGCCTGATCTGTCTTTTCTATCTCCGTCTTTTTCCTGCACTCCTTCTTTCTTTTGACAATTTCTTGGACTTGTGCATTCCACCAGCAGCTTTCCTTATGTACCTTATTTACATACCAGGCCTGGCTGCATATCTGTTCTACAGTCTTCATACACATTGTTTAGGCTTCTTTGACTCCATCTACTTCCTTTACTTCCTGAGGTACTAGAGCCATGAGTATTTCCTTGAACTCACATGCTTTCGCTCCAGTCAATTTCCAGGTCTTTAGCTTAGTGTCTGTTGATGTTAGAGCCTTTTCTGATTACTGCTTGCAGCTGATTGCGGCCACCGGTGGTTTATGCCAGGGGCCAACTGTTTTACTGGGGATGGCTTTGCAATACCTGATTTTACCCCAGTGCCCCTTCTGTACTAGGAGGAAGATTAAGTGATTCGCTTTTGGTCACTCTTGTATGTGACCTTGTGACTATCTCTCTTGCTGAACAATTATTTATTTCAGCTGGTTAAAAGGTGATCTGGCCCTGCTAAACAACTGAAATAAATAAATACATAAACAGATAAACAAATGTAAGGAGCTGGACCACCTAGTCTGGGTATGAAGTGTCCCTTATCATCAAGGGAATTGAAACAACCATGTGGTGAGTCATAAGGCATGAATATACAGGTCAGACTGCAGGACCGATGGATCAAAAAGGTTCTGAAGGACCTCATATTCACATATTTCTCTAGCAGATGAAGCTAAAGTCGAAGTACCAAATCATCTAGGCTAATATGGAACTATGAGAATCAATTTGGCTTTGCTGTTTTTGGTCTTCTGAATAAATCTGCATATCAGTGGAAATGGAAAAAAGGTGTAAAGAAAAGCTACAGGCCACCATTGTAGAAATGCATCTCAAGGATCCCCTCCCACAGGAGAAATAAGGAATATAAGCTGCTGCATGTGGCACTGGTCAGAGATGCACACAGGTCACAACACTCCCCTGTTGATGTAAAACTTTCTGTGCAGCTAACAGACTGAGACATCATTCATGGGGCATCAACACAGTCCTCTAGAGAGCTTCCACTTCTTCTGATATGACTCAATACCAGGAGGCGATCTGTAGACGTAGTGCATTCCCATATGCTTGTACCTCACAACTTACGTTCTTGTGCAAATATCAAACCACAGCGCTTTTGCAGATGTGGATGCAATAAAACCTTGGGGTAGGGAATCTTGAAAGGTCTTAAAAATGAGGAGTAATTATTTGGCTGCCCTCAGTGGTGGATTATAATACTTATGATTCAGTGGCCACCCAAGGCTCGCAGCTTCATGGGGGGCCCATGTCCACCAAACAAAAAGATTTAATTTTAAAATACTTTTATGTTAAACACTGCAAATTCATTTTAGTTAGCTTACATGCTGAATATAAAGTACAGTTTTGTACCTACCATAAATGTAGATGTTCGAGTGTTCACCCTGCTGCAGTCATCACACTTGGGTTATCCTGCCATCAGGCGGTCCCGCAGTCGGCCCGAATTCCAAAGTCTTGGTCCGGTGTCGGTTGCTGTCGCTTCTTCCCTGACGTCAGTCAGCCAGGGGTATATAAGAGGCATCTGACGCCATTTTCTTCAGTTTTTCTTGCCCCAAATGTCAGGTGCCCCCAATAGGTAGGCAAAACATATATATGTATATATATATATATATATATATATATATATATAGCTATATAAAAATATAACAAATCCCTTAGGCACAAGCAAATACACCAACACCACAGAGGTAGTATAGGATAGAGTGTTAGAGATAAGTTCAGATGTTTCAGAGGGGATGGAGGGAGGGTAACCTGTACTGCAGCAGGGTGAACACTCGAACATCTACATTTATGGTAGGTACAAAACTGTACTATGTTCATCGTGTTACCCTGCTGTAGTCATCACACTTGGGTTGAATCCCAAAGCTAAGGATGGGAGGTGGAGTCAAACAGGGTTAGAAGAAGCTAGTAGGCCCTGCAAAACTGCAGTGGCAAAACCAGCTCTAGTCTTAGAGTATAGAGGTAGGTGATAGTGTTTGGTGAAGGTGTGCACTGAATTCCAAGTTGCAGCTTCCAGAATATCCTTGGTTGGCACTCCCCTGAGAAAGGCTGCTGATGTAGCTGTAGCCCTTGTGGAGTGGGACCTAATGTTAGCAGGTACTGGTTTCCCATGATGTGAGTAGCAGAAACATATGCAATGCCCTATCCATTTAGACATGGTCTGTTTTGAGATAGCTTTTCCTTGTGATCCTGTAGCATAGGCTACAAAGAGCTGGTCAGTTTTTCTGAGAGCCTTAGTTTTATCCAAGTAGCAACGCAACTGCCTGTGAATGTCCAAAGAGTGCAGGAGTCTTTCTCCTTTGTTCTGGGGATTAGGGAAGAAGGTGGGCAAGTGAATGGTTTGGTTTAGGGCCACACTGGATACCACCTTTGGCATAAAGGAAGGGTTAGTTTGTAGAGAGACTCTGTCTTGATGAAAAATGAGGAAAGGCTCCACTGCCATTAGTGCCTGTAGCTCTGAGACTCTTTTAGCTGAGGTTATTGCTAGAAGTAGGGCAGTTTTCCATGAAAGAAATTTTAAATCAGCTGAAAAAGCTGGTTCAAAGGGCGGCAGTGTAAGTTTTTCCAGAACAAAGTTGAGATCCCAAGTAGGTGTTGGAGCTCTCCTTGGTGGTCTTAAGTTCTTAGCCCCTCTGAGGTACTGTCTTAGGAGTGGATGTGAGAATAAAGGAGGATCCGTGCTGTAATGAGCTGAGATTGCTGAGGCGTGGATTTTAATAGATGAAAAGGAAAGTCCTTTGTGTAACATCTCAGTTAAATATTGTAGAATCTGAGGGATGTTTGGATCAAGGGGATTTAGGCCTTTAGCCTGGTTCCAGGCGCAAAATCTTTTCCATTTGTCTGAATAGGTTTTCCTGGTGCTGGGCCTCCTGGCCTCCAGAATGACATCCATAACAGCTTTGGATAAAGGTGTTGGCTGGTTGTTTAGGTAATTTGCCATGCAGCCAGGTTTAAAGTCTTGAGCTGGCTGTGTAGAATCTGATTGTCTCGCTTGGTGAGCAGGTGAGGAATTTGTGGCAAAATCCATGGTGGGCCATGGGCCATATTCCGTAAAATTGGATACCAATGCTGGCGTGGCCAGTCTGGTGCAACGAGTATCATTTGTGGCCTTTCTAATCTGGCTTTCAGCAGTACCTTTGCTAGAAGAGGCAGTGGAGGGAAGGCATACACTGTCAATGTTTTCCAACTGAATGAGAGGGCGTCCACTTTCCAAGCTAATGGATGGAAGGTCCTTGTGCAAAATTTTTGAAGTCGGTGGTTGTGGGGGCTCGCAAACAGATCTATGTCTGGGCATCCCCATTTTTGAGCTATCATTGCAAATACTTGTGGATCTAGTTTCCATTCCTGTGGATCCATGATGTTTCTGCTTAGGTCGTCTGCCAATGTGTTTTTCTTTCCTGGCAGGAATTGTGCTTGTAATTGAACCTGGTAAGACAGTGCAGTGTTCCACAAGGTCACTGCTTGCCTGCACAGAGGGTAGGAATGTGTGCCCCCTTGCTTGTTTATCTACCATATTACTGTGGTATTGTCAGTCTTGATTATTAGTTGTCCTGGGTGTAGAAGGTCCTTGAAAGCTGTTAGGGCATTCTGTACTGCTAGCATTTCTTTTTGATTGATATGCAGATGCCTCTGATCTGACGTCCATTTGCCCTGAATGCACTGCCCTGCCATGTATGCTCCCCAGGCATAGTCCAATGCATCTGTTTTCATAGTTTGCCTGGCTATGGGTAAGGTGAAAGGCTGACCCTTGTTGAGGTGACATGCCTGTGCCCACCACAGAAACTCCTGTTGAAGGCAGGGAATGAGTGGTATCATAGTTTCCAAGCTGTGGCTGTGCTGAGCCCATACACTTTTCAGGTACCATTGTAATTTCCTCATATGCAGTTTTGCAAATGGTATTAGTAGTATGCAAGATGCCATGAATCCCAAGGCCTGCAGAATTTTACTTGCAGGGAGTTGAGTCTTTGTTGCCATTATTTTGAAATATTGAATCAGCTGTTGTTTGTCTGGCGTGAGATAAGCCATCTGGGCCATTGTATTCAAGCTGGCACCCAGGAATATTATGTTTTGTGAGGGCACTAGTTTTGATTTCTTTTCATTTACTGTGTACCCTAGGCAACTTAGAAGGTGTTTGACAAAAGCCAGATGCTTTAAAAGAATGTCCTTGCATTCTGCTTGAATAGTGCAGTCGTCCAGGTATGGGTATATTTGAATTCCTCTTTGACTGCAGTATGCAATTACTGGTGCCAGGCATTTTGTGAAGACCCTGGGCGCAGTAGATAAGCCAAAGGGCAGTGCAGAGAATTGATAATGTGTTGAACCTGCAATGAAGCGGAGGTATCTTCTTCAATTTTGTCTGAGAGGGACATGCAGGTATGCCTCCTTGAGGTCCAAAGTGACTAGCCAAGCATTCTTGCCCAGCATGGGAAGAAGCTGCTGTAGTGTTAGCATCTTGAATTTTGGTACTTGCAGATAGGTGTTTAGAATTGAAAGATCCAGAATGGGTCTCCATGCTTTGTCCTTTCTTGGGACTAGGAAGAGTCTTGAGTAAAATCCTTGTCCTTGCTCCTGTGTAGGTACCTGCTGAATGGCTTTCATGTCCATGAGAGCTGTAATTTGTTTTTGTGCCTCTGCCCATTGATTTGGTGGCAGGTTTGGCATTCCTTTGATCCTTGGTAAGGTATGAAAGTGGAATCTGTATCCTTGAGAGACAATGTTTAGAACCCATTTGTCCTTTGTGATGATGTGCCAGTTGTCTGCAAAAAATGCTAGTTTTCCTCCCAAGGGAGCTGCCAGGAGAGATTTGCTTGGTAGTTTGAGGATAGAGTCATTGTGTTTGTTTTCTGCTAGCTTGGGGCCTGTCTTCTCCTCCTTTCTGGGTAGCAGAACCCCATTGGCGAGGTTTGTAAGGGCCCTGTGACTGACCTCTGCCCCTTTGGCGTCTGTATTTGCCCCTCTGTGATCTGTCTGAAGCTGGAAAGGACCAGTTTTTTGTTGGCCAATTTATCCTGAAACGAGGGGGTTGTACCTCCAAAAAATCCTTGACCGTTTGCATAGACTTAGCCTTATCCTCCATTTTCTTTAAAACCTCTTCTGCTTTGACACCAAATAATACATCCTGCTGTAAAGGTGCATCCAGTAATTTTGCTTTAACATGGTCAGGGAGGGTTTGTTCTTTTAACCAAGCATGTCTACGTATGACAGAGCCAGTAACAGCTGCTCTACAGGAAGCTTCCAATGAATCAAATCCACATTGTAAAGTATGTTTGCCCACCTGTTCAGCTGCATGCAACAGATCCTGCATTTCCTTGAATTCAGACTGTTCTGAATGTGTGCTCATTTTTTGTTTTAACTGAGACATAAGGAATTGCTGATATTTCAACATGTGAAACTGGCAATTTAATGCTCTCATAGCCAAAGTTGCTGAGGTGTATATTTTCTTCCCCCATCTATCTAGGGCTCTGGAATCCCTTTCAGAGGGCACAGGATTTTTAGCCATGGAAGCTTTTGCTCCCTTAGGACCCTGTGAAGTTGTTTCTGGGTCAGCTATAGGGCTTGTATAAAGGAATTTGTGTGAGTCAGGTACTCTGTAGTACCTGTCTGGTTTGGCTGGAGCAGGAGGTAGAGAATCTGGATTTAAACTAGACTCCAAGTAAACATCATCCACAATATCTAAAACAGGAGGGATAGCAAGAGGTCTGTGCTGGGGTAGTAAAAGGAACTCTCTGAGCCTTTTCTTAGAATCTGAGTAATCCTGGCCTTCCCAGTGGAAATGTTCCCTCATGGTATGTAAAGTTTCCCCAAAGGAGTAGTCTTCAGGGGGAGATGCTGAGGGAATAGAGTCTTCAGCATCAGAGTCTTCATAAGGTGGAAAAGTGTAATCCTGTTACTCAGAGGAATCTGAGGAGAGTAAAACCTGGTCAGAGGATGCATAATCCTCCTCTTGTCTTGGTCTTTTATCAGGAGGGGGTTGGGAACCCCTGATAAGGGTAATCAAATCTTCAGCCATCTTAAGCATCTGTTTCTTAGGCATGGGGCCTTGAACTGTAGACTGATGTACAGTTTTCTTAGGTTTTAAAGGAGTTTTAAGCTTAGCATAAGATTTAATGGTGAGTGTAGTCGGTCTGAAGACACCTTCTGCAACTGAAGGTGTTTCCACTGCACCGGTGTCTACTACTGCTCCGGTGTCGGTAGATGGCTGCGTCGGCCTAGTAGGCTCCGCTTGAGAATCCACAGCTGTCTGGGGTTCCAGTTCTGCGGTTGTCAGGGGCTGCATAGGCGCCTCACTGAAAACCGGAGAACCGGCGACAGGCCCAGCTGATGCCTCGGAGTCTGGCTTGTTCGTAGGCTGCCTGTCCTTATCCTTGCGTTTTTTATGTATGGTGGTCGTTGGCTGCTCAGACGGCATGATATAATTAAATTTCCTACTAAAGTAATGCCGTGCGAAGTCAAAACAGTGTTTAATAGTTCGTTTATTAAACCTAGCGCAAAACCGACAACCTGTGATGTTGTGGTCTGGGCCTAGGCAAGGAATACAATAGGAGTGGAAGTCCTTATGAGGTATTTGCTTCCCACAAGAAATGCAATAGTTAACTTTTTCTGACATCGGACTGAGGCAAGAAAATGTTCCCCAACGGGGTACTTAGCTTTATTGAAGACTTCGGACTGAAATTCAAATCGAAAATCTCAGGAGTTGGCCGACCGGCACTTGCGAACTGCTTCTGCTTAGGGCACTGCGCGGCAAGAAAGACTGAAGAAAATGGCGTTGGATGCCTCTTATATACCCCTGGCGCAATGACATCAGGGAAGAAGCAACAGCATCCGACACCGGACCAAGACTTTGGAATTCGGGCTGACTGCGGGACCGCCTGACGGCAGGATAACCCAAGTGTGATGACTGCAGCAGGGTAACACGATGAACATCACTCTTTAGTGAAATGCATTAAAAAAACATTACATGACAGACACTGTGAGTATTTCCTCTATAGACTCAGAGAATACCTTTTCCGCATGAACCAGTATCACTATTCACACCTTGGGGTGTTTTATTTACTTAGTGATAAGTACAGAAAACATTCCTTTACTTATCACTAAGTAATAAATAACCCTACTGGGAAGGCAATAACCAGAAAGCCTGCAAGTGTCAAATAGTATAGTGAAGACTTGTAGACAGATGGTAAAGGGAGGTAAGTATTTTTTTTCTTTGTCCTGGCAGACAACCAGGTACAGACCACACAAAACAAAATCATACTGAAGCAAACAGGAGACATCACATTTTTCCTGTCACCAGTCACAAAATAAAGGAGTTGCAGGCTGGTTGTGTATGAATGCAACAGCAAACTGGGCTGAATGATGCGGGTTATCATCCACTTTCCCTATTTTCCATGGACTAATTGCTTGGTGCTATTCAATTTGGAACTATTTTCCTTGATTTTAATTCTGGTGAATTTCTGTGATCAGAATTATTTATCCTTCTGTGCTGCTGACCAGTTTACATATGGAACCTTCTGACCCAAATTTCCTTTTTGTTTGGGCATTAAAGGATAACCTTGATTGCTTGGGCATTTCAACCAAGATGATAGCAATGGAGCAATTATTTCTTTTATGCTTAACAAAACTCTCTAGGTATATTCTGCTTGCATGTGATCCATGGGCAGAAGGTGTTAGATGGAGTGACTGGCAGCTGCCAGTGATGTGGGAGTGCAGTACTCGCAATTCTTTATGAAATGATAAGGATATCGTGCTTCATAAAAGAATGCCTGTACTGCATTAGACTGAAGCTCTAAAGTGTTGTGTGTGTGTGTGTGTGTGTGTGTGTGTGTGTGTGTGTCAGTTTTATTTATTTACTTTATTTGGTAACCATGGTACAGGACTGATACTGTGGGTCTTTATGAGACTCCGACAGACAAGCACTGTCTGGTTAAATGACTTGCTCAGCCACAGAGTTAGACAAATGGAGGCTGAGGGAACCAAATCCTAGTCCACAGGACTCAGCTTGCTGAAAGCTCATAGACTTAATCACCTGCACCAAATGCCAGAGTACTGAAGACTACTTGCCACAGCTACTAGGCAAAGAAGAGCTTTTTTTCTTTCAACTTCTCAGCTTTGAAAAAATATTTTTTTTGTTGCTCAGTGTTGAGATGAGGCAAGAACTAAATCAGGGAACTGTACAGGGTGCCACGTGATCCAGCTCTGACTCTGATTCAGTTAAGCATACCGTCAACTGTCCCTGATTTTAACTTAGATTTTTGTCCTCTCCCGTTGTAAAATTTTTGATTTTCTCGTAAATCACTGAAGACTAAAGCTAATCAATAATGGCAAGGCATTCATGTTTCACACTTATTATTCACAAAATGCATGTTAATGTAAAACCTGTTGTTCTATTAACTTTGTAAGTGAATTAGAGTGATATTTAAAACCTGTCCCTGGTTCTGGCTTTTGTACCTCACATTGTGTTTTGGCTTTGTCTAACATTCTGGAGAAAAGAACTTGAGTAGTGTATTCCTATAGACTCAGTATTAAAAAAATGGTCTGATGAGAATTTGCACTAACTTGAAAAGCTCAGTGTTTCCGATGTGTGTGAAAGGTTTATATTATTTATACTACACAGCAAATACTAACTGACATAGCAAATACTAACTGACATGACACCATTAGGGTCAAAATTTAAACCAAAAACAATACCATACCATGCATTTAAGAGCAATGGCCAAAAAGCTAAAGCTTTATGCAAAACATTTCATGACCAATATCAGTCTGCACATCCAGTACTTGTCCTGCAACCTGGTCAAGCTGTTCATTTGAAGTTAGAGGTGGAGAAAATGTGTAACAGTACAGAGAACCACAGAACCATGTTCCTAAATTGTGCAAACTGAAGCTATTACCAAAATCTGATGTAACAGATGTCGGATCCAGTCAGCTCCTGGTTAGTGTCAATCTGAATGGAGGACCACAGAAAATCCAGAGTCCATATGAGCTGAAAATAACCAGATCAATGTTTGGCAAATCTGTTCCAGTGTCAATGACTAATCTACCTCAACAGACTATTCAACACTAGCATGAAATTTTGAGGGTCTTTATTTTTGAATTTTTGCAAAACTGTTAATCATCCAGTAGAGTCAGTTTTGACTACTGACTGTACAAATTTTGATACATACTATATAACCTTGTCTCTCAAAGTTCTTTTTTTTTCGCAGATTTCGCGAGTGGTTCCAGCCAGAGTACCAATGGTTTACGTGTGTCTGATCGCAGACTTATTTATTTATTTATAGGCATTTGTTTACCAGGAAAGTCCACTGGGCCAAGCAAGCCCATTTTCAGTGGAGGCCCAGGGAGAAAAGCTCCACTGTGAAAAAATAAAAACAATACATCAAGTTACAAAAGTTTATAAAATTACATAGAAAGAGATATGGCCAAGTAAAACAATGTATAAACAGCACAGTTAACTATAATGATAATACAAAGGCAAGATAATAACATGAAAACAGTACAGAACATATTTCAATGGATTGTGAGATGAACAGTTATATGCAGAAGAAAGAAAAAAGTATATACATTCAGGCAGCAAATTAAAGACTTATCCATATTCCAGAAAGTTATCAATCATAAATGCAGACACTGAGACATTCAGATAAGTGTAACTATACCTTTTGCAGAGTTTTTGTATGTTACTGTACTGCTTATGTTTAAATGTTTTCACGTTTGCAGTTTCTGTCCACACTATTTATTGTGTAATGCAAATATGTGCTTGTATATTTTAAATACCTTACACAGAAACGTGATTTTTTTCGTTATAAAAAGTGAGATGACATAATGTGACATGCATTAAAGCTACTAGGAAACAAATATGTAGCACAGTCTCAGTAGAACAACAGGAAGCACATTCACCTTTCCCAAGCTAGCTAGTTAATTAATTTTCCAGTACTGACAATGCTGTGCAGCATAAGGGGGATGTTACACTCCTGAGTCTGCCATCCTTTGGGTAATACAATAAACAGAGGTCTCGTACCAGAACTGGTGGTAGCTCAGGTGGATATAAAAGATCCCACAGCACTTTCAGAAAAGAACATGGGAAGTTCCCAGTGCCCTGACCGAATTTCTCCTAGTTAGTATGAATAAGTGGGGCTAAAGCTAGTCAACAAAGTGTAGAAAAAAAAAATAATGCGGTATATTTATATATATATATATATATATATATATATATATATATATATATATATATATATATATATATATATATATGTGTGTGTGTGTGTGCGTATTGTACATACTTACATAATGACACTGTCCTCATAATACAAATGTATGGCATTAAAACTAAGGGAGGGAAATTTAATAAAGCCTACACAGTGTTTCTTACCATGGAGACATTGCGCCACACTGCTTACACAAAAGTAAGAAGGTTTTAGATTCAGTAAACACTGCTGAGCGGTGCATAAGCATATGCCAGCACGGAAAGTTATGTGGCATGCAAATCATTTCATAAGCAAGTGAATCTCATGCAAATGAGTCAGGCAGAGTGATCCAGCAAGCAGATAGTCAGCTCTTCAAACCCCGTGTCAGTGCCTGTAGTATACATGGAAAACTTCTAAGTACAGGAGTGTAGACAGACAAAAGGAGCTGTAAAAATGTAGAAATATGGACAGAAATGGCATACCACATACAGATATGAGCAAAACTATCCTCCTGTGTGTCTGATAAATTAAAGGAAATAAGTTAAATTAATTTTATTTTTTTTTAATAATCTGGGCATGTTTGCAAACATACTTTATATAAAACAATTTGGAAAAAACAAAATTAATATTATGTGACAGAAATGTATTACAGGACTTTGTATGGAACACCTACAATGGTGCATTGGTATTGTTGCTAACGTGGTTGGGCTAGGAAGCATGTAGTTTCCAGGCTGTAAGCATGGATCCCTATGCAAATGAGGTGGAGTTACTGAATAGCATTAAAGGGGTAATCGTGTCTGCATATCCCCTTCGTGTAGGCAGAGAACCATGTAGGTGTTTACAGATTAGGTAGCTGACATCAGGGGAGGGTCTGTCCAATGACTTCTAGCCTTATTTCAGCTCAGTTGTGCCTGTTTGCATGGGGTGCTGCTGTGCTAAGCGTGTGCTTTCAGGGGTGCGTGTGCACTAACTTCTAAGCTTTGTTTACCTAAGGGGCACATGTTTCTGTGTGTTTTCACTGCGTGCCGCTATGCTGAGCATGGAAGTCTGGGAAGGGTGTGTACACTAAGTGCTAAGCTTTGTTCACTCATGGGGCATGCTGTTGCACGGCATGCCCCAGTGCTGAGTGTATCTAAAAGCCAATGACATATTAATTAGTTTTGACCCCTGTTTAACTTAAGTGGAATGCATTATAGGTAGCCACTCACATAGTCAACACCTACAGCAGAGCACTATAAAGTATGCATACACCCTACAATCTGATTTTTCCCCATACTCTGCACCACTCGAGTACAGACTTGGGAATTTTAACTGAGAAAATGCTAAGGGCTGCTGCACATCTGCTACAATTTTATGTGCTAGATGCTGAAGTCAAAGCTGCTGCTGCTGACAACAGGCCTAATCAGAGAAGAAGAAGAGTGTTCACGCCCAGGGTAACCTTCCAGGAGCTACATGAACTGGAGATTGTAGAGCACTCCAGGGTGGACAGAGACATACTACAAGAACTGACTGAGTTCTGCCGCCCCCAACTCAGGCCCAGTACCGACAAAGAGGAACACATCCCAGTGGAAACAAAGGAATGTGTAGCCCATAGGATACAAGCTACAGGTACTTTCCAAAGACCAACTGAGGACATGAAGGGGCTCTCACAGGCATCTGCTTCCAGGGTACTCCACCAGTTCTTGGATGCCATGCTATCTCATGCCAGTGAACACATTTCTTTTCCCCTCACCCCTGAGGTGAGGGCAAGCAATATGCAACACTTCTACCTTGTAGCACACTACCCTGCGGTACTGGGTGCCATAGATTGCACTCATGTACACATCATGTCACCACTTGGTGAGGAGGGTAAAAGCTACGTCAACTGCAAGGGGTACTACTCTATCAACTGCCAGGTCATGTGCAATGCCCAGGGGATCATGAATGTGTGTGCTGGCAGTTATCATGACTCCCATATCTGGCACACATCACAGCTGTACCAGATGTTTGCTAGGGGAGACATCCCACACAGCCATTTACTGGGGGATGCTGGCTACAAACTGGAACCGTTGATGATGACACCCATCAGAAATGTGCACACACCCATGGAAGAATACCATAATGAGGCACATGCACAAACTAGGAACATCACAGAGCATGTGTTTGGGCTTCTGAAGTCATGGTTTTGGTGCCTCGATACATCTGGTGGTGCCCTGCATTACTCTCCAGCCACATGTGCACATATATTCACAGTATGTGCCATGCTGCACAATATGATCCTGTGGAAACAGCTGCAGCAGGATCAGCAAAGGGAAGAGATACACAGCTTCCCACCACTGCCAAGTTCTCCACAGCCACAGTCACAGGAGGACTCGGAGGAGGAACACCCTGATGATGTCCCTGTAGGCAGAAGTAGGCATGCTCAGTACACCCTGGCTTTGGCTAAGAGACAACACATAGCACATTCACTAGCAACCTAGGACCCTAGGAACTGACACCTTTCTCCTACTCACATACATATAGTAAAATTGCTGATTCCAGGAACCCACACAACCTGTACCTATCCATGTATTGGCTGTGTACTGCCTGCATCACACAGAGTCTACCCCGAACTACAGTTCTGCCAACTGCTGCACTCGCAAGGTAAGTCTCTAACCTACACACTACTTGTAAGGATTACAATAATATGGTATTATATGTAAAGATCTGCTGCATTTATACAAGGAAATATAGTGGGATATGTGGACAGAAGTAACATCCACATGGGACTACAGATACCCAGTCCAATAGTATTTGTTCCCTAATAATCACTAGGCCTCATGGTTGGAATATCCACTAAATCAGTCAAGGGAGATGTTAAACAGTGGGGTCACATGATATTTGGACTACTGTCTATCCCAGCATCTCATGTGCTGTTTTTCCCCCACCCCCAACACAGCAGTGTTCCATTATAACTGCTTTAACAGTAAGTCAGCAATGGTATGTCAGCAGACCAGGCAATCTCAGAGCTGTAACATAGAACTCAATCACACATTGTATGTCACAAGTAATGCAGGAATAACAATGTATACATTTATACTGTTGATTGTGTGATGAATGACTCCTCTCTATCTGGCAGCATGAGTGGCTCAGTGGACTAGGGAAGTTAGCATGGATGATGGTATTGATGGTTCTAATCTGGAAGTAGTCACACCTTTTGCATGTACGGTATTATGTTGGTGTTTTCACAGACTGTCAGTCTGTGTGTGGTGTAACATTATGAATATCAGTCACATATTAAGTACAGCAGACAGCTGGGGAATGCTGTGGACATTATTAGTGAATTGCAGTACTTCAGAAAAAGCCACAGATGTCATTGTCTGTAACACACAAAATCCTGGACTGGAGTACAGGTACATGTGGCCTGAAGTCACTTTATAAGTACTTTATAAGTATACCTTATAAGTTTATAAGTACTGACAGTCCATCAGGCATGACCATACACTTAGTTAAAATGAGTGCAATTCTGTTGCCCCTTCATGAAAATGAGCAATTATGTATATATATGTCTATACGGTTCCACTTTGAATCATCGAATGTTCAGAACATCGACGTTCTGATCATCAAGACCAGAACACTGATGTTCAGAACATCGAAAGTTTGAAGTGGAAGTGCCAGGTAAGTGAAACTGTAGAATTTTGGGTGTGTATGCCCTGCATGTTGTGTGTGTGCCATCTTAGTGTTGCCATTGCAGGTAGGGTATGGGGAATCTCCTGTTTAGCGCTACCGCATACAGCGGTAAACGGGAGATTTCCCTTACCCCACCGTAGTGCGATCTCGGAGTTGGAATATTAAAGTAGGGGTGTGTGGGGGGTGCAAGGGGGCAAAGCCCCCCTGCATAAAAAATAGTTTTTGTAAGTTTTTTGGCTTTTGTGTGGTTCATTTTGAACCTTCGATGTTCTGGTCTCGATGATCAGAACGTCGATGTTCTGAACATTCGATGATTCAAAGTGAATCCGTCTATACATACAGACATATAGCATATTATCCGTCTGTCACTATCTCTCTCACATACATAGTATTATCTATCTCTATGTAATATCAACTAGATATAATACATATATATATATATATATATATATATATATATATATATATATATATTTATTTATTTATTTATTTTACATTTGTTAATAAATAAATAAATTAATTAATATTAAATCATAACAAATTATAATAATAATAATAATAAAAAATAAATGAAGATAAGGAGTGGGGAGAGAAAGAGAAACATTCTATTACTGACAATGCAGACTATATCCCTGAAAACACTGATAAATACTCTACATTTGTGTAGTGTCAGTTTTGAGTACAGTCACTACAATTTTCCTATAGCAAATGTAGCACGTACATACCTCTCAAGCTGTTAGCATGGGTTAGTATGGGCCAAGCAATAACAAATGCAGGTACACAACTACACAGAATACTTTCACATAATGTGGACTTGTATAACAACCAAGGTGTAAGCAGATTTGGTAGTACACTGCATTCCAGGTAATCATTTTTCTGGTAATCAGGAGACAGACAGATTAGGCAACTTTAATTATATTATTAGAAATCATGACACTTGAGAGACATGTTTGTGTACAGTACATAAACGAGACATCCATCGTGCCTTAGTTGGCAGGTATGGGAATAGAACCCAACAGCTGTGGCTGCAGGCAACAGCAACAAAAAATGTAACAATTGACAGCAGCAACCTAATACAGACATGCAAGGAATACAGCCGTACTGGAAATATTTAGAGAAATCTATTTAGGTATCAGCAATGCTGCTTAACACTTTATTGGTATTGCTGATAAGTGTCTGTGAAATGTAAGCACAATCACATCTGCTCATAACATGGGCTACCTCAACCATATACCTTTTCTTCCTGGAGTGGGAGAAAATTAGACCATTATGTGACTGAATTTGTTTTTGCATTCCTGAACTATTACAGTGTTATACTTGACTGCAGTGACCGTAGAAAACACATGCATGGAATACAGCCATACTGCATTTATTAAAACAGACTTCTTTATGAATCAATAATGCTGCTTAACACTTTATTGGTATTGCTGATAAATGTCTGTGAAGTCCCCACACAATATCTGCCCATAGAGTGGGCTACCTCACCCATATACCTTTATTACCTAGAGTAGGAGGAAAATAAAGCATGATTTGACTGATATTGGCCTGGGGATAGTGTTACACTTGACTGCAGCAACATTACCATAGACAAGCAATGCATACAGCTCTACTGCAAAGGCTATGACAATACAATCCTGCTGTACACCAATTTGCTTACTGTTATTCATATTTTTTTTATTTTTTATTGCAATACAGTTGTTCCTGTACATTTATTGCACTACAGTTTCAATTGCCTATTTATTGCACTACAGTTTTTACTGTGTATACTTTACTATAGTAAATGCTTTACTCTTTTTTACTTATTGCACTACAGTTACCATAATAAATCCATACTTTGCACACTCATGGTGCAATCTGGCCAGGTACCCAACATGGGACTCAACACTGTGAGCCCTCTCAGCTGCAGCAGTTGGCAAAAAAGCACACCATTATGAATACCTGTTTTGCAAATATTCAGCTTGCAGTTTGATAAAACAGTGGAAAACATACTACGTATTTGTGGGGTATTTTCAGCTCATACTTCTTGGACCCAGGTGTCCAAGGTTCCCCTCTTTCTCCTCTTCAGGTTGTCACCAGTGTGGGGGATACTAGTAGCACTGGTAAGTTCCCTGGCCAACCAGTCCCAGGCCTCCACCTTACATTCTGAGCCCAGGAAACCACCCTGCCTCAGCCTGGGTTCATAATGTTTTTAACAGGAGCCCAACAAAGACCCTGGACTCTTGAACACCCCATCTCTGTGCAAGAAAGCACCCAACTTCACCAACACCGCCTACCCTATCAACAGATGATGAGTCTCCAAGGAATGGTGCAGAATCCCACCTATTGGCATTAATATAGGCAGTTTTCCCATCCTTACACGTCATTGAAAAACATTAGAAAATGCGCTGCATTGCTTAGCATTGCGCAACCAGCTAAGAAGAGCTAAGCAGCATGAAAACTCTCACAATAGAGGTTTTAGATAAGCTTAGCACTGCGCAAACAGCAATAGCCATTAGTATGTTTAAGCAGTGCTCAGCATAGTGCAGCAGTGCCATATTTCAAAAATGTGTTTTTAAAATTAAACATATATAATAAATTAAATTACAGACATCTTATGACTGCTACAGACTTAAACCCAGGACCTACTAAGTATTAGGCTGTAACTCTATCCATTTAGCTACTTGGATATTATGAAAACTAGTATACCTTCAGATATACTACAGGGATAGCTGTTAGTGTTGCTAAGCACCACAGCGTGCCATGCAAACACGCTTAAATAGATCCAGAAATAAATAATTACATCCAGTTTCTATTTTTAGATGTCTGGCAGCTGTCTGCTATGTATATATGAGCTCTGCTCGGCTCTGTAGTGCTCTGTGCTGCACAAACAGCAATTATTATTTTTTTTTAAATTACGATAATTAATTATATTCGATTTCTATTTCTAGATGTGTAGCAGGTGTCAGGTAGAGAACTCAGCACAGCTCCTCGTGGTATCCAGCAGAGTTCCTAGAGCAGCAGAGAAAGGAAAAAGCAACTTTCCAGATTTTAAGTATTTTTTCTTGCATTTTTCGACCATTTGTGTTATTCGACGACTGTTTCTGTCTATTTTATAGTGGTATTACTTGTTTTTCCTGTTTTTATAAGCTTTAATTGTTGGTTGCACTTCTTAGTTTAAGTTTGCTTAAAAGTTAAACTACAAGCTAATACACTCAAGTGTACTAGCTTTTGATAGCATTTAATCGAAAAGCAAAGCATTTATTGTGTTTTCTGTTCTGTCTGTGAAAAAACTTGAAAAAAAAACAAAAAAAATATTCTTGTTCTCCTAACTTTCCTGGCTAGTTTGTTCCAGTGATCAGATTTTGCTGATCCCTGGGCTTTGTCTGGGTTCCTGTACTTCTCCATTTTCTTTGTTTGGTCAGGGGGAAGTTTCTTTACTCACCACTGGGAGTGGGGAGTACTGAGCTGCCTGTTTGTCATCAGAGGAGTGGTTTAAGACAGTAACTTGTAGTTCAGTGGCCATTTTGGGTCATTTCCTGCCTTTTCCAGCCCCCTGCGATAAAGCACGCTTTGGCAGGCTTTTCTGGCTGTAGAGAACTCAGCACAGCTCCTCGTGGTATCCAGCAGAGTTCCTAGAGCAGCAGAGAAAGGAAAAAGCAACTTTCCAGATTTTAAGTATTTTTTCTTGCATTTTTCGACCATTTGTGTTATTCGACGACTGTTTCTGTCTATTTTATAGTGGTATTACCTGTTTTTCCTGTTTTTATAAGCTTAAATTGTTGGTTGCACTTCTTAGTTTAAGTTTGCTTAAAAGTTAAACTACAGGCTAATACACTCAAGTGTAGTAGCTTTTGATAGCATTTAATTGAAAAGCAAAGAATTTATTGTGTTTTCTGTTCTGTCTGTAAAAAAACTTGAAAAAAAAAAACAAAAAAATATTCTTGTTCTCCTAACTTTCCTGGCTAGTTTGTTCCAGTGATCAGATTTTGCTGATCCCTGGGCTTTGTCTTGGTTCCTGTACTTCTCCATTTTCTTTGTTTGGTCAGGGGGAAGTTTCTTTACTCACCAGTGGGAGTGGGGAGTAGTGAGCTGCCTGTTTGTCCTCAGAGGAGTGGTTTAAGACAGTAACTTGTAGTTCAGTGGCCATTTTGGGTCATTTCCTGCCCTTTCTTGCCCCCTGCTATAAAGCACGCTTTGGCAGGCTTTTCTGCCTGTAGAGAACTCAGCACAGCTCCTCATGGTATCCAGCAGAGTTCCTAGAGCAGCAGAGAAAGGAAAAAGCAACTTTCCAGATTTTAAGTATTTTTTCTTGCATTTTTCGACCATTTGTGTTATTCGACGACTGTTTCTGTCTATTTTTTAGTGGTATTACCTGTTTTTCCTGTTTTTATAAGCTTTAATTGGTTGCACTTCTTAGTTTAAGTTTGCTTAAAAGTTAAACTACAGGCTAATACACTCAAGTGTACTACCTTTTGATAGCATTTAATCGAAAAGCAAAGCATTTATTGTGTTTTCTGTTCTGTCTGTGAAAAAAATTTGAAAAAAAACAAAAAAATATTCTTGTTCTCCTAACTTTCCTGGGTAGTTTGTTCCAGTGATCAGATTTTGCTGATCCCTGGGCTTTGTCTTGGTTCATGTACTTCTCCATTTTCTTTGTTTGGTCAGGGGGAAGTTTCTTTACTCACCAGTTGGAGTGGGGAGTACTGAGCTGCCTGTTTGTCCTCAGAGGAGTGGTTTAAGACAGTAACTTGTAGTTCAGTGGCCATTTTGGGTCATTTCCTGCCTTTTCCAGCCCCCTGCTATAAAGCACGCTTTGGCAGGATTTTCTGGCTGTAGAGAACTCAGCACAGCTCCTCGTGGTATCCAGCAGAGGAAGGAAAAAGCAACTTTCCAGATTTTAAGTATTTTTTCTTGCATTTTTCGACCATTTGTGTTATTCGACGACTGTTTCTGTCTATTTTATAGTAGTATTACCCATTTTTCCTGTTTTTATAAGCTTTAATTTTTGGTTGCACGTCTTAGTTTAAGTTTGCTTAAAAGTTAAACTACAGGCTAATACACTCAAGTGTACTAGCTTTTGATAGCATTTAATCGAAAAGCAAAGCATTTATTGTGTTTTCTGTTCTGTCTGTGAAAAAAAATTGAAAAACACAAAAAAATATTCTTGTTTTCCTAACTTTCCTGGCTAGTTTGTTCCAGTGATCAGATTTTGCTGATTCCTGGGCTTTGTCTTGGTTCCTGTACTTCTCCATTTTCTTTGTTTGGTCAGGGGGACGTTTCTTTACTCACCCGTGGGAGTGGGGAGTACTGAGCTGCCTGTTTGTCCTCAGAGGAGTGGTTTAAGACAGTAACTTGTAGTTCATAGGCCATTTTGGGTCATTTCCTGCCTTTTCCAGCCCCCTGCTATAAAGTACACTTTGGCAGGCTTTTCTGGCTGTAGAGAACTCAGCACAGCTCCTCGTGGTATCCATCAGAGTTCCTAGAGCAGCAGAGAAAGGAAAAAGCAACTTTCCAGATTTTAAGTATTTTTTCTTGCATTTTTCGACCATTTGTGTTATTCGATGACTGTTTCTGTCTATTTTATAGTGGTATTACCTGTTTTTCCTGGTTTTATAAGCTGTAATTGTTGGTTGCACTTCTTAGTTTAAGTTTGCTTAAAAGTTAAACTACAGGCTAATACACTCAAGTGTACTAGCTTTTGATAGCATTTAATCGAAAAGCAAAGCATTTATTGTGTTTTCTGTTCTGTCTGTGAAAAAAAACTTGAAAAAAAACAAAAAAATATTCTTGTTCTCCTAACTTTCCTGGCTAGTTTGTTCCAGTGATCAGATTTTGCTGATCCCTGGGCTTTGTCTTGATTCCTGTACGTTTCCATTTTCTTTGTTTGGTCAGGGGGAAGTTTCTTTACTCACCAGTGGGAGTGGGGAGTACTGAGCAGCCTGTTTGTCCTCAGAGGAGTGGTTTAAGGCAGTAACTTGTAGTTCAGTGGCCATTTTGGGTCATTTCCTGCCTTTTCCAGCCCCCTGCTATAAGGCACGCTTTGGCAGGCTTTTCTGGCTGTAGAGAACTCAGCACAGCTCCTCGTGGTATCCAGCAGAGTTCCTAGAGCAGCAGAGAAAGGAAAAAGCAACTTTCTAGATTTTAAGTATTTTTTCTTGCATTTTTCGACCATCTGTGTTATTCGACGACTGTTTCTGTATATTTTATAGTGGTATTACCTGTTTTTCCTGTTTTTATAAGCTTTAATTGTTGATTGCACTTCTTAGTTTAAGTTTGGTTAAAAGTTAAACTACAGGCTAATACACTCAAGTGTACTAGCTTTTGATAGCATTTAATCGGAAAGCAAAGTATTTATTGTGTTTTCTGTTCTGTCTGTGAAAAAAAAACTTGAAAAAAACAAAAAAATATTCTTGTTCTCCTAACTTTCCTGGCTAGTTTGTTCCAGTGATCAGATTTTGCTGATCCCTGGGCTTTGTCTTGGTTCCTGTACTTCTCCATTTTCTTTGTTTGGTCAGGGGGAAGTTTCTTTACTCACCAGTTGGAATGGGGAGTACTGAGCTGCCTGTTTGTCCTCAGAGGAGTGGTTTAAGACAGTAACTTGTAGTTCAGTGGCCATTTTGGGTCATTTCCTGCCTTTTCCAGCCCCCTGCTATAAAGCACGCTTTGGCAGGCTTTTCTGGCTGTAGAGAACTCAGCACAGCTCCTCGTGGTATCCAGCAGAGTTCCTAGAGCAGCAGAGAAAGGAAAAAGCAACTTTCCAGATTTTAAGTATTTTTCTTGCATTTTTCGACCATTTGTGTTATTCGACGACTGTTTCTGTCTATTTTATAGTGGTATTACCTGTTTTTCCTGTTTTTATAAGCTTTAATTGTTGGTTGCACTTCTTAGTTTAAGTTTGCTTAAAAGTTGTTCTACAGGCTAATACACTCAAGTGTACTAGCTTTTGATAGCATTTAATCGAAAAGCAAAGCATTTATTGTGTTTTCTGTTCTGTCTGTGAAAAAAAAAACTTGAAAAAAACAAAAAAATGTTCTTGTTCTCCTAACTTTCCTGGCTAGTTTGTTCCAGTGATCAGATTTTGCTGATCCCTGGGCTTTGTCTTGGTTCCTGTACTTCTCCATTTTCTTTGTTTGGTCAGGGGGAAGTTTCTTTACTCACCAGTGAGAGTGAGGAGTAGTGAGCTGCCTGTTTGTCCTCAGAGGAGTGGTTTAAGACAGTAACTTGTAGTTCAGTGGCCATTTTGGGTCATTTCCTGCCTTTTCCAGCCCCCTGCTATAAAGCACGCTTTGGCAGGCTTTTCTGGCTGTAGAGAACTCAGTGCAGCTCCTCGTGGTATCCAGCAGAGTTCCTAAAGCAGCAGAGAAAGGAAAAAGCAACTTTCCAGATTTTAAGTATTTTGTCTTGCATTTTTCGACCATTTGTGTTATTCGACGACTGTTTCTGTCTATTTTATAGTGGTATTACCTGTTTTTCTGTTTTTATAAGCTTTAATTGTTGGTTTGTTCCAGTGATCAGATTTTGCTGATCCCTGGGCTTTGTCTTGGTTCCTGTACTTCTCCATTTTCTTTGTTTGGTCAGGGGGAAGTTGCCAGTAGAGTAGCATCGGGCAGCGCCGGTTTAACAAGGTTAAACTTTTTCTGGCTCCATAAAGTCTGTTCTTCATTTTTTCCCTTAGAACTGCTCTACTAGTAACCTAAACAGTATATCCCTTGACTAAAAAGTGCAGCACTTGTTCCTAAAAGTTTTTTTTTTTCTCTCAAAAAAAAAAAAAAAAAAAGCTCAGCACTTGTCACTTCTTTATTATACAAAGTCCCTCACTTGCGAACCCCCCCCCAGGAGTACCCACTTCCTTACTAAGTCCTCTCTTATTCAGTCTCATACCTAACTTCTCAATTTTTCTAGCATGTCGAAGGGCGTCCTCTCCTGCCCAGTTGGTGAATCTGGGAATATTGAGGCAATGTTACAATTGCCTCATGTACACAGACAACCCTCTCCTCCTCCCACATAACACAAATACTTGCGAGAGATGCAGCTATTTAGCCAAACTGGAGGCTGAGCTCTCTCAACTCAGGACTGGCAAGACCAGACAGGAGGAGAAGGCAACTACACACACCACAAAACCAGCCTCACATAATGCTACCACACCACTGAATCAAACACATAAACACACAAAGACATACTCGGAGGCTCTGAGTAAAAATTTACCTAAACAGCAGAGGCCTCCAAAGCAGACACCCAAACAACTGCTACCTCAAGACACCCCACAAGCAACACATAAACCACAAAATCAGTGTGCAAAGCAGTCACAGCCCTTAAGGCCAAATACAACACCAAACATACTTGTCATAGGTGACTCCATAGTCAGACACACTGACGTCCCACTCACCAGGCTGAACAAGGAGAGGGTCACAGTAAGCTGCCTATCGGGCTAGAATCCGCCACATAACACAAGCACTGGTCACTCCACGGCAAGTACAAATATGACACAGTCATTGTCCATGCTGGTGTGAACGACCTGAGACATACCTCCCTGGACTACATGAAAAGAGACATAGAGGAGCTCTCTGATTATGTAGCCCAGGCAGGTATGACCCTGACCCTGAGCAGTATCCTTCCTTCACCAAGAATGATGCCACAATATAGAGACAAGATGATAAGCTTTAACAATTGGCTTAATGTCTGGTGTCATTCAAAGGGGATCCAGTGTCTGTCTGCCTGGGATGACATGCTCGACAAGCCACGCTGCTGCAAGGGACGGCTTGCACCTGTCACCCTGGGATTCCGGATATTGGCTAAGGCTCTTGCCACCCCATAGTGCCTTTTAGGCAAGGCTCAAATTCTAAACCTACCACCCTAGAAAACAAAAATGAGAAGAAACTGAGGGTAATGCTGCTCAATGCCAGAAGTCTAAATCTCAAAATGCATGCACTCAAGGCCCTTCTCAGTATGGAGAACATCGATGTCTGTGCTGTAACTGAAACCTGGTTCAAGGCTCCTGAGAGCACCCCGGCACTATTACGTTATACCTCTTATCATGCGTTCCGGCCCCCAAACCTGGACCACACCACAAAAGGAGGGGGTGTATCTATATTCATAAAGGATACCCACACCTCCAGGTTGGTGGCAATGCACGAAGCTTCGGAAACCATCCAGGTGCAACTAACCATAGGTAAAACTGCTCTACAAATTGTAGCATGCTACAGGCCACCCTCTCAAACTCAGGAACTCCACACAGGCTTCCTGAAGACACTGGAGGGTATAAATGTATCTCCAAACACCATCATATTGGGTGACTTCAACTACCCGAATATAGACTGGGAACATTACTCAAGCCAAAACTTTCTAGCCCAACGGTTCCTGGAGTTCATAAATTCAAATGCCATGGAACAGCTAGTCACTGTTCCCATGAGAGGAAAAAATATACTAGATCTCATTATTACAAACATGGGGACAAAATGCTCCACACCGGAAGTATATCCCTCATTGGTGAGATCTGATCATAAACTAATCTCACTGGAAATCCACATCCCGCCCCACCCCAAACAAAAAAGACCACAGTGAAGAACTTCTCTAAAGCAAACTTCACACTACTCAAGACTGGTGTGTTATCCTTCAAGGCCCCTGAGCCAGTGGAAACCACAACCCAAGCTGCGGAAGCCCTTACAAATGCCTTCTATGAACACCTCCAGGACTGCATGGATCAGGCAATCCCAAATAAAACCAAGACTCTTTCCACAATGGGCAAACGTCCAGTCTGGTGGACCCCAGCCATTAACAAACTTTACAATAAGAGAAGAAAGCTATTACATGATAGAACAAAATCCATAAAAGGGAAGTCACCCCTGATCATTATTAGTAAAAAAATACGAGCACTCATAAAATCAACTAAGGCCAATTTTGAGAGAAAAATTGCCATGGATTCAAAGGACAATCATAAGGCCTTTTTCAGCTATGTTAGGAACCTGGGTGGAAACTCCCAGATATGCTCAGAATTAGTCCAAAATGATACAAAAATCACTGAACCCACAGACATTGCCAACATACTGGCAGACAGGTATAGTGCAAACTTCACCCCCCTCTTCCCCCCTAAAGGAGAGATAACTATCCCAGCGGAGTGTAGCCTCCCAGACATCTCAAATGCGCAGGTGAAAGCTGCTCTCTCTAAAGCTAAAAACACAGCATCAATGGGACCGGATGGTGTCCCCGGCTGTGTGCTACACGATCTAAATGAGGAATTAAACCCGCACATAAGGCAGCTGTTTAATCTCAGCCTTACCACAGGATACGTGCCCAAGGAGTGGCGTATGGCAACTGTGGTCCCACTCCACAAAGGCGGTGCCTCTACGGACCCTGGTAATTACCGCCCCATAAGCTTAACAAGTCTAGTCTTTAAAGCTATGGAGAAGATCATAATGGAGCTCATAAACAAAGATATAGGGGACTTGCAGACATTGGACCCGACCCAGTTTGGCTTCGTCAAGGGCAGATCATGCCTTTTGAACTTGGTCGACTTCTTCGAAACAGTCACCAAGGCCATTGATGAGGGAAAGGCAGTCCATACAGCCTACCTTGACCTTGCAAAGGCTTTCGACACAATACCCCACTCGGGTATTGTAGAAAAACTTACCAGCTTAAATGTAAACCCATATGTCACAAGATGGGTTGCAAACTAGCTTAAGGACAGAACCCACAGGGTTAGAGTTGCTGGCGCTATGTCAGTGGTGTCCCACAGGGCTCGGTCCTTGGCCCCCTATTGTTCGGCATCTACTTCTCAGAAGTACAGGCCAACATGGGAGGACTTTGGCTGACAAAGTTTGCAGACGACTGCAAACTGGGCGCCATAGTGGAAAGTGCATCGGACACGGATATCCTTCAGAATGGACTCACGGAAACAGATAGCTGGTGCCAGAGCCATGGCCTGAAGTTAAACGCCAAAAAATGTATAGTCATACTCTTCCGGAAAAACAAGGTAACCCCAAGCTACCATATAGGCGGCAATCCACTAAGCACAGAAGAGGTTATCAGGGACCTGGGGACCCAGGTTGACAGTGTCCTTTCTTTTGACACTCACGTTGCTAAAGTGGTTAGAAAGACCTTCTACATTGCCCACCTGATCATGAAGGGATTCACATCCAGATCTAGTGAGGTCATTGTTCCCCTGTACTCTTCACTTATCAGACCAATGATCGAGTACAATGCCCCATTCGGGATGTATCTCACCCGACATCTGCAGCAATTGGAGAGACCCCAAAAGTTCCTCACCAAAAGGATAAAGGGACTCCAAAATCTGTCATATGCTGTCAGATTGAAGAAACTCCAGCTCTATTCAGTCGCATACCGCCTGCTCAGAGGTGACATGTGCCTGACATACAAGGCCATGTCCAACCCGGAATTAATGGACATGCTCCACCTCAAAAATCCAAATCCACCAAAACCACTAGAGCAAGCAACTTAAACCTTAGCATAGATATAAATAGGACGTGCTGGAGGGATAGATTTATCACTCAGAGACTCCCTATGCTGTGGAAAAAAATCCCCGTCCATGTGAGGCAGAGCACTTCGCTGGCTCTGTTCAAGAGAAATCTTGACCTGTGGATGGGAGATCGTAGGTTTACCCCCAGGAATCATCTCTGTGTCACTGCTGGACAGAGGCACAACAAACTAATGGGCACAGTATTTTTTCATATAAGGGGTGGCGTAAGCCACACAACTTTGGGCTAGGCTTATAAATGCCTTAGGGCAGATAGCCTAGTATAAACCTATGAACCTATGAACCTATAATCTATATGTGAGCACAGTTTGGCATTGCTGTGCTCCTCTCTGCAAAATGCAGACATACAGAGAAGGAAAAAAAAAACAATTCATAAAAATAAAATATTACACAACTGAGCTAACTCACAGCATTTCAACAGTAACAGGGGGCATTACAGGGAGCCTCAAAATGTACATAACATCTGACTAGGTTCAATACTAGGCTATAGTCCCTAGGGCATTTATAAGCCTAGCCAGAGTGTGTTTGGCTTTCGCCACCCATTTTAAATTAATTTTGCTACGCCCTTTTTCTAGGTTAGTATACTGTGCCTCTGTCTAACAGTGACACAGAAGGATAGGCATACAGAACCATGGATAGCTTCTACACTTCTCCTTACATGGATTAAATATCCCTGTTCCTATGCTCTCCCTTGGCAGTGCACCTTGATTAATATGCATGGTGCGCTGGCAAGGGGGAACTATGGCTGTGTATATCCATAGCCGGTGTTAGGCACCCGCGAAACCCTCGGCCGAAGGGAGCCCTTGATTACCTCCCCGCAAAAAGGGCCCCCATTCAGCAGCCATGGGTTGCTCTGACCGGCGTTGCTCTTCTTCAGCTCGGCTCCTCGCAGACGTTCGTATAGACCGGCTTCCTGGACCCTGCCACCACCGCGAATATCGGAACTGTGTTTCTGTTTTTTTTTTTTTGGGGATTAGATGGCAAGCTGCACACAATCAGGTCCGCTCGGGATCTGGTTGGCTGCAGCAGCCTGCAAACTAAGTCCTTGTGTTTTTTTTTTTTTGTTTTTTTTAATTTACTGTGGTTTTTCAAATCTTACAGTTTTGGAACTGAAAATGTAAATAGGAGCGGAGCATTCACAAATTAGCAAGAAGCTCCTAGCAGCAGTCTACACACTATGGACGTAATTTGTTTTAGTTTGATTTGTTAAACCTGAGAAAGCCATGGCCTACGCTGAAACCTTCTGTCTCTAGAATCTAGATATTTTGATGAACGAACACGAGTCAGTATTATTTGACAGTGGTATTGCAAAATAACAATGAGTGTGTGACAAACCCTTTTGATGTGAAATTGGGAAGAACTTTAAGATTCAAAATGTGGAATGTGCCTCATAGTGTGGTATACTAGAGTATAGACTACCCCTTTTTTAACTTTCCATTCATCTCAAAATATTCACCTACTCTAAACAACTGAAAACAAAATCTGCCACTCTTCATTCTTAGCTGGTACTCACATCTACCAGTGTGAACTATTAAAATATGTAAATGGCTCCCAGTACAAGACAGAGCAAATATGATGTTTACAACATGTCTGCCCAGAAATGTTAATCTCAAATATGGTCTCTCACCATTAAAGAATAGATATGCTCATAACAAGCTATCAGTCAGATTCACTATTCTTGATAAGACCACATTACGGAAAGGAAATTGGTAAAAGAGCATTTGCCAAACTTGCCTCAAACAAAATGAATTGCTTTCCTACTGACATCAGAAAAGAAACAGACATAAAGGGCTTCAAAAAAAAAAAAACTAAACCACCACCTTCAAAATTCTCACTCCTGCACTTGCTTCAATGACATTGGACAAGCAGCTAATACAGCTATCTAGAACTATGTCTACTACTTAAATGTATCTGTTTACCTATAATATCTGTTTACCCTCAAAGCTGTATACAAGTAAATACAATTCTGCCATTTTTAGTTATTGTTATAAGTGTTATTTTTGTCAATTTACTTTAGTAGTTTATTTTATTTATTTAACATTTCTTTACTGGGAAAGTACGACTTAGAACGAGACAATTTTCAGTGGAGGCCCTGGGAGAAATGCTCCAAAAGCATGTCTTTACAACGTGGGAGGAAAGCGGAGCACCCAGAGAAACCCACACAAACGAAGGGAGGACATGCAGACTTCACACAGAAGGCACCCGAGCCGAGAATCGAACCGGAAAACTTCTTTCTGTGAGGTGACAATGCAAACTGCTGCACCACTCTGCCCGTGCCACCATTCTATATTACTAAATCTGCAGTACATGAACAATTGTACAATCAAAATGAGTTGTTTATATTTATATCAACTGCTCTGTTTACTTTACTCTTTGTTTCATTTAATTGTTTCTTTTCTACCATTATCTTTTGAATACTCCTTGCTCTCTCAATGATCCCAGGACAGGGCTGAAAAGGGTCAACTCCTTACCCTGGTAACCAGCTCATCATCATCATCATCGACCCCCTTTTTCCGACTTTTGACATGGGGCCAGAGTGTTGCGTCCACTGTTCCCACCTCTCTTGATTCAGTTCCACTCTTATATTCGTTGACAGTCATGTCTGACTGTTGCAGGTCTTCTCTCACACAATCCAGCCATAATTTTGCTAGACAGTTTTAGTTTCTCTTGTTATCTTCCTGTTTTATCCAAATATTTGTCATAAAATCGTCTCCTGTTTTCCTGTACATATGCCCAAATCACCATAATATGTTCTCTTTGACTTTCTCTTGCAACTGGAGCTACTCTGGCTTCTACATTAATGTCATTGTTCCTTTAGTGTGTATCCTACCATCCATTCATCTCAGGCACTTCATCTTCATCTCCTACAGCTTCAAATGCTCTGCCTTCACTGCACAGATTTCTGTACAAAACAGAATTATTGGTCATACCACAGTTTTGTACACCTTACTTGTCAGTTTCTTTTGCATTCTTCTGTCACACACTACCCCTGACACTCTGTGCCAGCTGGCTGCAATCCCTCTGATTCCAACTTTGACCTCCTCATTCAGACTATCTTTCTCGTCAACCGTTTGTTTCAGATACTCAAAACTGTTAACCTGTTACAGTATTTTCTCTTCTATTTAAATTTTCAGCTTTGTCTGACTTGTATGTGACCTTGTGACTATCTCTCTTGCTTAACAATTATTTATTTCAGCTGGTTAAAAGGTAATCTGGCCCTGCTAAACAACTGAAATAAATAAATACATAAACAGATAAACAAATGTAAGGAGTTGGACCACCTAGTCTGGGTATGAAGTGTCCCTTATCATCAAGGGAATTGAAACAACCATGTGGTGAGTCATAAGGCATGAATATACAGGTCAGACTGCAGGACCGATGGATCAAAAAGGTTCTGAAGGACCTCATATTCACAGATTTCTCTAGAAGATGAAGCCAAAGTCGAAGTACCAAATCACCTAGGCTAATATGGAGCTATGAGAATCAATTTGGCTTTGCTGTTTTTGGTCTTCTGAATAAATCTGCATATCAGTGGAAATGGGAAAAAGGTGTAAAGAAAAGCTACAGGCCACCATTGTAGAAATGCATCTCAAGGATCCCCTCCCACAGGAGAAATAAGGAATATAAGCTGCTGCATGTGGCACTGGTCAGAGATGCACACAGGTCACAACAAACACTCCCCTGTTGATGTAAAAATTTCTGTGCAGCTAACAGACTGAGACATCATTCATGGGGCATCAACACAGTCCTCTAGAGAGCTTCCACTTCTTCTGATATGACTCAATACCAGGAGGCGATCTGTAGACGTAGTGCATTCCCATATGCTTGTACCTCACAACAGAAGGGAGAGGAATGAAATCTTACGTTCTTGTGCAAATATCAAACCACAGCGCTTTTGTAGATGTGGATGCAATAAAACCTTGGGGAAGGGAATCTTGAAAGGTCTTAAAAATGAGGAGTAATTATTTGGCTGCCCTCAGTGGTTGATTATAACACTTATGATTCAATGGCCACCCAAGGCTCACAGCTTCATGGGGGACCCATGTCCACCAAACAAAAAGATTTAATTTTAAAATACTTTTATGTTCAACACTGCAAATTCATTTTAGTTAGCTTACATGCTGAATATAAAGTACAGTTTTGCACCTACCATAAATGTAGATGTTCGAGTGTACACCCTGCTGCAGTCATCACACTTGGGTTATCCTGCCGTCAGGCGGTCCCGCAGTCGGCCCGAATTCCAAAGTCTTGGTCCGGTGTCGGTTGCTGTCGCTTCTTCCCTGACGCCAGTGAGCCAGGGGTATACAAGAGGCATCCAACACCATTTTCTTCAGTTTTTCTTGCCCCAGATGTCAGGTGCCCCCAATAGGTAGGCAAAATATATATATATATATATATATATATATATATATATATATATATATATATATATATATATATATAGATATATAAATATAACAAATCCCTTAGGCACAAGCAAATACACCAACACCACAGAGGTAGTATAGGATAGAGTGGCAGAGATAAGTTCAGCTGTTTCAGAGGGGATGGAGGGAGGGTAACCTGTACTGCAGCAGGGTGAACACTTGAACATCTACATTTATGGTAGGTACAAAACTGTACTATGTTCATCGTGTTACCCTGCTGCAGTCATCACACTTGGGTTGAATCCCAAAGCTAAGGATGGGAGGTGGAGTCAAACAGGGTTAGAAGAAGCTAGTAGGCCCTGCAAAACTGCAGTGGCAAAACCAGCTCTAGTCTTAGAGTATAGAGGTAGGTGATAGTGTTTGGTGAAGGTGTGCACTGAATTCCAAGTTGCAGCTTTCAGAATATCCTTGGTTGGCACTCCCCTGAGAAAGGCTGCTGATGTAGCTGTAGCCCTTGTGGAGTGGGACCTAATGTTAGCAGGTACTGGTTTCCCATGATGTTAGTAGCAGAAATGTATGCAATGCCCTATCCATTTAGACATGGTCTGTTTTGAGATAGCTTTTCCTTGTGATCCTGTAGCATAGGCTACAAAGAGCTGGTCAGTTTTTCTGAGAGCCTTAGTTTTATCCAAGTAGCAACATAACTGCCTGTGAATGTCCAAAGAGTGCAGGAGTCTTTCACCTTTGTTCTGGGGATTAGGGAAGAAGGTGGGCAAGTGAATGGTTTGGTTTAGGGCCACACTGGATACCACCTTTGGCATAAAGGAAGGGTTAGTTTGTAAAGAGACTCTGTCTTGATGAAAAATGAGGAAAGGCTCCACTGCCATTAGTGCCTGTAGCTCTGAGACTCTTCTAGCTGAGGTTATTGCTAGAAGTAGGGCAGTTTTCCATGAAAGAAATTTTAAATCAGCTGAAAAAGCTGGTTCAAAGGGCGGCAGTGTAAGTTTTTCCAGAACAAAGTTGAGATCCCAAGTAGGTGTTGGAGCTCTCCTTGGCGGTCTTAAGTTCTTAGCCCCTCTGAGGTACTGTCTTAGGAGTGGATGTGAGAACAAAGGAGGATCCGTGCTGTAATGAGCTGAGATTGCTGAGGTGTGGATTTTAATAGATGTAAAGGAAACTCCTTTGTGTAACATCTCAGTTAAATATTGTAGAATCTGAGGGATGTTTGGATCAAGGGGATTTAGGCCTTTAGCCTGGTTCCAGGTGCAAAATCTTTTCCATTTGTCTGAATAGGTTTTCCTGGTGCTGGGCCTCCTGGCCTCCAGAATGACATCCATAACAGCTTTGGATAAAGGTGTTGGCTGGTTGTTTAGGTAATTTGCCATGCAGCCAGGTTTAAAGTCTTGAGCTGGCTGTGTAGAATCTGATTGTCTCGCTGGGTGAGCTGGTGAGGAATTTGTGGCAAAATCCATGGTGGGCCGTGGGCCATATTCCGTAAAATTGGATACCAATGCTGGTGTGGCCAGTCTGGTGCAATGAGTATCATTTGTGGCCTTTCTAATCTGGCTTTCAGCAGTACCTTTGCTAGAAGAGGCAGTGGAGGGAAGGCATACACTGTCAATGTTTTCCAACTGAATGAGAGGGCGTCCACTTTCCAAGCTAATGGATGGAAGGTCCTTGTGCAAAATTTTTGAAGTCGGTGGTTGTGGGGGCTCGCAAACAGATCTATGTCTGGGCGTCCCCCATTTTTGAGCTATCATTGCAAATACTTGTGGCTCTAGTTTCCATTTCTGTGGATCCATGATGTTTCTGCTTAGGTCGTCTGCCAATGTGTTTTTCTTTCCTGGCAGGAATTGTGCTTGTAATTGAACCTGGTAAGACAGTGCAGTGTTCCACAAGGTCATTGCTTGCCTGCACAGAGGGTAGGAATGTGTGCCCCCTTGCTTGTTTATGTACCACATTACTGTGGAATTGTCAGTCTTGATTATTAGTTGTCCTGGGTGTAGAAGGTCTTTGAAAGCTGTTAGGGCATTCTGTACTGCTAGCATTTCTTTTTGATTGATATGCAGATGCCTCTGATCTGACGTCCATTTGCCCTGAATGCACTGCCCTGCCATGTGTGCTCCCCAGGCATAGTCCAATGCATCTGTTTTCATAGTTTGCCTGGCTGTGGGTAAAGTGAAAGGCTGACCCTTGTTGAGTTGACATGCCTGTGCCCACCACAGAAACTCCTGTTGAAGGCAGGGAATGAGTGGTATCATAGTTTCCAAGCTGTGGCTGTGCTGAGCCCATACACTTTTCAGGTACCATTGTAATTTCCTCATATGCAGTTTTACAAATGGTATTAGTAGTATGCAAGATGCCATGAATCCCAAGGCCTGCAGAATTTTTCTTGCAGGGAGTTGGGTCATTGTTGCCATTATTTTGAAATATTGAATCAGCTGTCGTTTGTCTGGCGTGAGATAAGCCATCTGGGCCATTGTATTCAAGCTGGCACCCAGGAATATTATGTTTTGTGAGGACACTAGTTTTGATTTCTTTTCATTTACTGTGTACCCTAGGCAACTTAGAAGGTGTTTGACAAAATCCAGATGCTTTAAAAGAATGTCCTTGCTTTCTGCTCGAATAGTGCAGTCATCCGGGTATGGGTATATTTGAATTCCTCTTTGACTGCAGTATGCAATTACTGGTGCCAGGCATTTTGTGAAGACCCTGGGCACAGTAGATAAGCCAAAGGGCAGTGCAGAGAATTGATAATGTGTTGAACCTGCAATGAAGCGGAGGTATCTTCTGCAATTTTGTCTGATAGGGACATGCAGGTATGCCTCCTTGAGGTCCAAAGTGACTAGCCAAGCATTCTTGCCCAGCATGGGAAGAAGCTGCTGTAGTGTTAGCATCTTGAATTTTGGTACTTGCAGATAGGTGTTCAGAATTGAAAGATCCAGAATGGGTCTCCATGCTTTGTCCTTTCTTGGGACTAGGAAGAGTCTTGAGTAAAATTCTTGTCCTTGCTCCTGTGTAGGTACCTGCTGAATGGCTCTCATGTCCATGAGAGCTGTAATTTGTTTTTGTGCCTCTGCCCATTGATTTGGTGGCAGGTTTGGCATTCCTTTGATCCTTGGTAAGGTATGAAAGTGGAATCTGTATCCTTGAGAGACAATGTTTAAAACCCATTTGTCCTTTGTGATGATGTGCCAGTTGTCTGCAAAAAATGCTAGTTTTCCTCCCAAGTGAGATGCCAGGAGAGATTTGCTTGGTAGTTTGAGGATAGAGTCATTGTGTTTGTTTTCTGCTAGCATGGGGCCTGTCTTCTCCTCCTTTCTGGGTAGCAGAACCCCATTGGCGAGGTTTGTAAGGGCCCTGTGACTGACCTCTGCCCCTTGGGTGTCTGTATTTGCCCCTCTGTGATCTGTCTGAAGCTGGAAAGGACCAGTTTTTTGTTGGCCAATTTCTGCTGAAACGAGGGGATTGTACCCCCAAAAAATCCTTGACCGTTTGCATAGACTTAGCATTATCCTCCATTTTCTTTAAAACCTCTTCTGCTCTGACACCAAATAATACATCCTGCTGTAAAGGTGCATCCAGTAATTTTGCTTTAACATGGTCAGGGAGGGTTTGTAATTTTAACCAAGCATGTCTACGTATGACAGAGCCAGTAACAGCTGCTCTACAGGAAGCTTCCAATGAATCAAATCCACATTGTAAAGTATGTTTGCCCACCTGTTCAGCTGCATGCAACAGATCCTGCATTTCCTTGAATTCAGACTGTTCTGAATGTGTTCTCATTTTTTGTTTTAACTGAGACATAAGGAATTGCTGATATTTCAACATGTGAAACTGGCAATTTAATGCTCTCATAGCCAAAGTTGCTGAGGTGTATATTTTCTTCCCCCATCTATCTAGGGCTCTGGAATCCCTTTCAGAGGGCACAGGATTTTTAGCCATGGAAGCTTTTGCTCCCTTAGGACCCTGTGAAGTTGTTTCTGGGTCAGCTACAGGGCTTTTATAAAGGAATTTGTGTGAGTCAGGTACTCTGTAGTATCTGTCTGGTTTGGCTGGAGCAGGAGGTAGAGAATCTGGATTTAAACTAGACTCCAAGTAAACATCATCCACAATATCTAAAACAGGAGGGATAGCAAGAGGTCTGTGCTGGAGTAGTAAACGGAACTCTCTGAGCCTTTTCTTAGAATCTGAGTAATCCTGGCCTTCCCAGTGGAAATGTCCCTCATGGTATGTAAAGTTTCCCCAAAGGAGTAATCTTCAGGGGGAGATGCTGAGGGAATACAGTCTTCAGCATCAGAGTCTTCATAAGGTGGAAAAATGTAATCCTGTTCCTCAGAGGAATCTGAGGAGTGTGAAACCTGGTCAGAGGATGCATAATCCTCCTCTTGTCTTGGTCTTTTATCAGGAGGGGGTTGGGAACCCCTGATAAGGGTAATCAAATCTTCAGCCATCTTAAGCATCTGTTTCTTAGGCATGGGGCCTTGAACTGTAGACTGATGTACAGTTTTCTTAGGTTTTAAAGGAGTTTTAAGCTTAGCATAAGATTTAATGGTGAGTGTAGTTGGTCTGAAGACACCTTCTGCAGCTGAAGGTGTTTCCACTGCACCGGTGTCTACTACTGCTCCGGTGTTGGTAGATGGCTGCGTCGGCCTAGTAGGCTCCGCTTGAGAATCCACAGCTTTCTGGGGTTCCAGTTCTGCAGTCGTCAGGGGCTGCGTAGGCGCCTCACTGAAAACCGGAGAACCGGCGACAGGCCCAGCTGATGCCTCGGAGTCTGACTTGATCCTAGGCTGCCTGTCCTTATCTTTGCGTTTTTTATGTATGGTGGTCGTCGGCTGCTCCGACGGCATGATATAATTAAATTTCCTACTAAAGTAATGCCGTGCGAAGTCAAAATGGCGTTTGATAGTTCGTTTATTAAACCTAGCGCAAAACCGACAACCTGTGACGTTGTGGTCTGGGCCTAGGCAAGGAATACAATAGGAGTGGAAGTCCTTATGAGGTATTTGCTTCCCACAAGAAATGCAATTGTTAAATTTTTCTGACATCAGACTGAGGCAAGAAAATGTTCCCCAATGGCGTACTTAGCTTTATTGAAGACTTCGGACTGAAATTCAAATCGAAAATCTCAGGAGTTGGCCGACCGGCACTTGCGAACTGCTTCTGCTTCGGGCACCGCGCGGCAAGAAAGACTGAAGAAAATGGCATCGGATGCCTCTTATATACCCCTGGCGCACTGACGTCAGGGAAGAAGCAACAGCAACCGATGCCGGACCAAGACTTTGGAATTCGGGCTGACTGCGGGACCGCCTGACGGCAGGATAACCCAAGTGTGATGACTGCAGCAGGGTAACACGATGAACATCACTCTTTAGTGAAATGCATTAAAAAAAACATTACATGACAGACACTGTGAGTATTTCCAATATATACTCAGAGAATACCTTTTCCGCATGAACCAGTATCACTATTCACACCTTGGGGTGTTTTATTTACTGAGTGATAAGTACAGAAAATGAGAAGTTATGTACCTACCATAACGTTCCATGTTAGTTGTCTTCTCTTGCCTTCTTTCTTGCTGGATGGGTTCGGAGACGATCCTCAGCTCCAACTCGGCCACTTACTAAAGCTCGAGAGCTAATTTTACCAGCTCGAGGCAACCCTATATCCCATGATGCAAGGCGATAACTACCCAGATATCGTTTTGTAGCTAAGGAAAAATTATGCAATATATTCCTCCAACTGGAGAGGAGGAGGAAGAGGTAATAATCCCCCGAAAAAGACTAACCTGATCTAGTGACACTAGTAAGCTGATTAGCTGGAAAAATTGGATCAGGACTCTTCAGTGAAGAGGAACAATCTTCTCGGTCTGACCAGGCTAGGGGGATGGTGGACGCAAGAAAGAAGGCGAGAAGACAACTAACATGGAACGTTATGGTAGGTACATAACTTCTCAATGTTAAGTTGTCAATCTCGCCTTCATTCTTGCTGGATGGGACCGCGTCCCTAGCACCTTTATCCTGGGTGGCTCAATGGAACAGACTCTTGAGAATGGTGGAACCAAAATTTGCTCTGTTTCTGGAGGCCAAGTCCAATTTGTAATGCAAAACAAAGGTATGAGGAGAAGCCCATGTGGTTGCTGCACAAATAGCGTCTATTGGAAGTCTAGCCTGAAAAGCTGTAGATGTAGCTAGTGCTCTGGTGGAATGGGCTTTTGGCCTAGAAATCAACTCTTTACCTCTGAGTTGATAAATGCATGTAATCACAGAAGACAGCCACCTAGATAGGGTTACCTTGGATACCGGAAGGCCTTTCCTGTTCTCTGCATAGGATAAAAACAGTTGATCAGATTTCCTAAATTGTTTGGTTCTGTCCAGATAATATCTGTGTTGGCGGTGAACATCGAGATAATGTAGTTTTTGTTCTGCTCTATTAGAATAATTTGGGAAAAAAACTGGAAGATCAATAGATTGATTTAAGTTCATCTGCGATGCCACTTTGGGTAAGAAAGATGGATTAGTCCTTAGAGAAACTCTGTCTTTGTGGAAGATTAAGTAGGGAGGACGAATGCAGAGGGCATGAAGCTCAGATACTCTCCTGGCAGAAGTAATGGCGACCAGAAAGAGTGTCTTCCAAGAAAGAAATTTCAATTAACAGGTAGCTGCAGGTTCAAAAGGGGAAGAATCAAGGATGTTAAAATTAAATTTATATCCCACTGTGGTGGGGGTCTCTAATCGGAGGTTTAAGTAAAAATATACCTCTAAGGAATGCCTTGCAAAGTTTATGTGACATGATGTTGTTGTCCAACAAGCCGATATGAAAATTTGAAATGGCTGCCAACTGAACTTTTACTGTGGAGGAAGAAGATCCTGAGTGAAAAATTTCGGCTAGGAAGTCCAAGACCGAATGAATCGGAGCAGTAAAGGGATCTATGTTCCTAGCTTTTGCCCAGAAGGAGAAACATTGCCATTTACTAGTGTAAATCCTTCTGGTGGAAGATTTAAGGGAAGCTACTATGATATCCCGGACGGGATTAGAAATCATAGGAAGCCTGGCTAGGGATGGAAGTGGAGCAACCAAGCAGTGAGGTTGAGAGAAGGTATGGATTGGTGCAGCTGCCCCGACTGGTGGGTCAGAAGATCTGGAACTGGGTCCAGATGCCATGGCTGTACCAAAAGATAACGATGTAGGAACGGAAACCATATCTGTCGAGGCCAATAAGGGGCAATGAGAATCATCTTGGCTCTCAAGGCGGTTGCTTTCTGAATTACTTGTGGTATCAGAGAAAAGGGAGGAAAGGCATAAAGAAGTCCCTGGGGCCAATCTTGGGTTAGAGCGTCTCTGGGGGGATGGCCTGGAAGGGGGAAGAGGGAGAAGAAGTCGGGGCAATTTGCTGTTTTGAGGCGTAGCAAAATGATCGCAGCAAGGAAGGCCCCACTTCTGAAAAATCTCTTCCGTCACAGATTGTTTGAGAGACCACTCGTGAGGCATGAGAATAGCTCTGCTCAACCTGTCCGCTATGATGTTGGATTTCCCGGGGATATGCGTTGCTATCAGAAACCGCTGAGAAGAGATTGCCCACTGCCAAAGTCTGAGTGCCTCTCGACACAGAGGATAGGACTTGGTTCGGCCCTGCTTGTTGATATACCACACTACAGACATATTGTCCGTTTGGACTGCAATAGTCCCCAGGGGAAGAGAGTCGTGGAGGGCTTGCAACAATAAAAGCACTGCTCTCATCTCCAGGACATTTATGTGCAGGTGGCATTCGAAAGGTTGAAAAGTGCCATGGACCATCCTGCCCTGATAATGCCCCCCCCACACCCGATCAGGGAGGCGTCCGATGTAACCCTGGTGACCGGGGCAGGAGGAACAAAGGGTCTGCCCTGATGGACTTGAGGGGACAATATCCACCAGGTCAGATGCCTTTTGCAAATTGGAGATATCATGATCCTGTGACGCATGGGAAGTCATTGAAAAGACCATTGGGCGAACAGCATCCATTGTAGGAGATGCATGTAGAAGCGGGCAAGATAAAGAAGTGTTATGGTGGCCGCCATAAAACCCAATACTTTCAGGGCAAACCTGGCCTGAATTTTGTCGCTCTGAAGAATCACATGGATGTGGTTTTGAATATCCAAGATCCTTTGGTCTGTTAACTTTGCTGAAAGTTGTACGGTGTCCAATTTGGCGCCTATAAAGGTAATAGATTGACAGGGCGACAAGGCAGATTTTTTGAAATTTATAGAAATCCCTAGCCCTCTGCAAATGTGAATGGTGTAATCTCTGGCTTGGAGAAGTTGATGCCTGGTGGTGGCAGTGAGGAGCCAGTCGTCTAGATATGGAAACACCTGGAATCCTTGATGTCTCAGGTGAGCCGTAACCGCTGCCATACATTTAGTGAACACTCTGGGGGCTGTAGTGAGTCCAAATGTCAGGGCACTGAATTGGAAGTGACTGTCCCCCAGCCCAAAGCGGAGAAACCTTCTGGAGCGCCTGTGAATTTTTATGTGATAGTACGCATCCTGAAGGTCCACCGAGCACATCCAATTGTCCTTGCCCAGAAAGGGTAGAATGGACTGTAGCGTGACCATCCGGAATCTTGTTTTCTTTACAAACTTGTTTAGTTTGCTGAGATCTAATATTGGTCTCCAGTCCCCTGTCTTTTTTGGTACTAAAAGGGACCTTGAGTAGATTCCAGATCCTATTTGGTCTACTGGGACTGGCTGGATGGCTCTTTTTGCTAGCAGTTTTGATATCTCTGGTACTGCTAGTTCCCTTAGACCAGGTGGAACGTCTGGAAGGGTTCCCTTTTGCTGAATTGGGGTTTGGATAAAGGGAATTTTGTAACCCTCGGATATGATCGACTGTACCCATTTGTCTTGAGAAAGGGAAAGCCAGGCTTTTGGGTACAGCGATAATCTTCCCCTGACTGCCTCCGAAGGTGGACAATCGGGCAACATCTCAGGGATGCTGGAAGGGTTTGTCAGAGAGAGACTCCCTGCTACCCTGATTCTGCGGACCCCCTCTTCCCCTAGGGCGGCATCTGTTGTTGTTACCCCCTCTGCCTCTGGGGGTAAACTGACCTCGTGCATCAGGTGTGACTCCTTGAGATTTGCGGAACCACATTTTCTCTCCCTTCTGACCTTTTGGGTAAGGTCTTGAAGGGGTGGAGAAACGGACTCCTACGGCAGAAAGAGTCTTGCCATCTTGTTCGCATCTAGTCAAGGTGTCTTTCACTTGAGGTCCGAACAAGGTCGAACCATCAAAAGGAGAGTTTGTGAAGGACGCCTTGAAGGGGTCTGCAAAATTACAAAGCTGCATCCAGGATTGACGCCTTAAAGCCACTCCTGTGCCTGTGGCCCTACTCGCTCCATCGGCTGCATATGAAATGAGCCGCATGGAGGAGTTAACAATGGAGTTTAGGATTCCTAGCTGTGAGTTAATTTTATCCTGGGACCCAGCAGCTGATGGATCCTGTAAAACTTCTCCCAACTCTTTAAGAACATCTCTTTGAAGGAGGGTGAAGTGACACAAGTAGTTCAGCGACCACATGGCAAAGGTCGCTGAAGAAAATATCCGCTTGCCGTACCTATCCATAGTCCTGGAATCTTTGTTAGGAGGATGGACAGGTACTGAAGGATCAGCTAATTCCTTCTTGGTGGCTGCAGCCACCACCATGGCATCAACCGGGACACTTTTTGTCAAAAATTGCCTATCAGGTGGGGCCGTGATGAATTTAGAAGGCCTCCGAGAAATGGGTTCCACCGAATCCGGGGCAATCCATGCCTTCTGAGCCACCACGTCCATAAGAGGGTCGAAAGGCGGAGACACCCAGGAGGTGGAGGGTCGAGACCCGAACGCCTCCAGGTATACCGACTCATCCTCGGAAGGATTAAGGGAAGATCAGTTCCCCCTCTGCTTAAGGAGTTCAAGGATGTCTGAGAAAGAGACATCCTCAGAGGGGGACCTTGGGGATCCCTCCAACTCATCCAAGTCAGTATCGGATGTAATAGACTTGGGGGAGTCTAGATGTTTCCTCTTACATGTCCTCTTACGCGGAGGCTCACCTGACGGGTCAGGAGAAGCCTCGGAAGAGGAAGATATTCCCAGTGGGGAAACCTGAGGCGTTGGATCTCTGTGTCCGGGAGCAAGAGAGTGGGAAGAGATGTCAGCAGGCACTGTAATGGGAGGAGCTGATGGAACTGATCGTTGACTACGCCCTGGGGCTAGTACACCAAGAGTCCTGAAAGGCTCCCCCATCAGAGAGGCCAGAAGGCTCCCGCTCCGAAGAGATAGGAACCCCAGGCCGCACCGACAAGAACGGCTCCGAGGCTGATGTCATGGCTGAGCTCACCAACGCCGAAGCTCCGAGAGGGAGAACGGGGTTGGACAAGGGTCCGATGCCACTCGCCCCCTCTGAGCCGACGAGAGAGACCAGACACCCGGATCCCTCCAATGAAGGCATCAAGGAGGAGATCGGAGCAAAGGACGACAGAGCCGAAGGGGGAGGTGGTATCGGCTCCGAAGCCACAACAGTCACGGCTCCGAGGAGCTCCGGCTCCGAGCTCTGTAGGAGAGTCAAAGGAGGAATGTTAGGTGGATGTGTAATAGCTACCGTCTGGTGAGATGGGCTATGGAGCATTTGGGCCAATGCCTGAAACTTTAATAGTCTACTCACCACTCTCTCAAGGTCGTGGTCGGACAGCCTGGACGACCGAGAAGACCGGTTCCGATGGCTCCGCTCCGAGAGCAGGGGTGATCTCGGAGTCGAATGTATAGACTCCAATGAAGGGGATCTTGATCTCTTTCTGGAGATGGGTGGAGCCGAAGGAGCCGAGGATACGTTGGCTCCAGCCGGAGCCGACAGTGAGTGCCTAGATTTAGCGGTATCGGTGCCGGGTGGAGCCGATACTGTAATCTGTGACATAGAAAGATCGGCTCCGGCTGGAGCCGATCTCGTCACAGAAGGCAAACCAGTAGCCGATGGCTTAGGGCTTGGAGACGAAGGCTTAACTGGTTTCGAGGGCTTCCCCGGAGCAGACTTAATCGGGGAACTCTCAGGCTTTAATAAGCCCCTCAGTATTAGTTTATTTCCGCGCTCCTGCAGGACTCTTGGGCTGAAGGCGTGGCAGACAGCACAAGAGTCCTGCAGGTGCAGAGGTCCCAGGCAGTAAACACAAGAAGTGTGACCGTCTGTCAGAGACATTTTCTGACAGCACGAGTCACATTTCTTGAAGCCTGAGACCTTTGTGTCCTTCAACATAACTGTGTCGAGGTAGCACTAAGTAACAAAACACACACACACAATAAACACCAAATCCAAATAAAAATTAAAACAGGGATACAAACACACCCAAACACCACACAGAATCCCTGACAAAAAATTAGGAAAGGGGGAGGCTTAAGGCCTAACTTAGGGGAAGGGATAAATAACTGGAAAAAGGGGAAAACATTAACGGAGATAGGGTTAAAATCTAATCGTTAAGAGTTAACACAACAACGGTAGTGGACTAAAACTAAAGGGGAGTGACTAAAAGTCTGAAATTTGAAAAAGTTACCAGGAGCCGGTAAAAAATGCATCTCATAAAGCGGCAAACGAGATCTGGGTAGTTATCGCCTTGCATCATGGGATATAGGGTTGCCTCGAGCCGGTAAAATTAGCTCTCGAGCTTTAGTAAGTGGCCGAATCCATCCAGCAAGAATGAAGGCGAGATTGACAACTTAACATCATTCCTTTACTTATCACTAAGTAATAAATAACCCTACTGGGAAGGCAATAACCAGAAAGCCTGCAAGTGTCAAATAGTATAGTGAAGACTTGTAGACAGATGGTAAAGGGAGGTAAGTATTTTTTTTCTTTGTCCTGGCAGACAACCAGGTACAGACCACACAAAACAAAATCATACTGAAGCAAACAGGAGACATCACATTTTTCCTGTCACCAGTCACAAAATAAAGGAGTTGCAGGCTGGTTGTGTATGAATGCAACAACAAACTGGGCTGAATGATGCGGGTTATCATCCATTTTCCCTATTTTCCATGGACTAATTGCTTGGTGCTATTCAATGTGGAACTATTTTCCTTGATTTTAATTCTGGTGAATTTCTGTGATCAGAATTATTTATCCTTCTGTGCTGCTGACCAGTTTACATATGGAAGCTTCTGACCCAAATTTCCTTTTTGTTTGGGCATTAATGATTGCTTGGGCATTTCAACCAAGATGATAGCAATGGAACAATTATTTCTTTTATGCTTAACAAAGCTCTCTAGGTATATTCTGCTTGCATGTGATCCATGGGCAGAAGGTGTTAGATGGAGTGACTGGCAGCTGCCAGTGATGTGGGAGTGCAGTACTCGCAATTCTTTATGAAATGATAAGGATATCGTGCTTCATAAAAGAATGCCTGTACTGCATTGGACTGAAGCTCTAAAGTGTTGTGTGTGTGTGTGTGTGTGTGTGTGTGTGTGTGTGTGTGTGTGTGTGTGTGTGTCAGTTTTATTTAATTACTTTATTTGGTAACCATGGTACAGGACTGATACTGTGGGTCTTTATGAGACTCAGACAGACAAGCACTGTCTGGTTAAATGACTTGCTCAGCCACAGAGTTAGACAAACGGAGGCTGAGGGAACCAAATCCTAGTCCACAGGACTCAGCTTGCTGAAAGCTCATAGACTTAATCGCCTGCACCAAATGCCAGAGTACTGAAGACTACTTGCCACAGCTACTAGGCAGAGAAGAGCTTTTTTTCTTTCAACTTCTCAGCTTTGAAAAAATATTTTTTTTCTTGCTCAGTGTTGAGATGAGGCAAGAACTAAATCAGGGAACTGTACAGGGTGCCATGTGATCCAGCTCTGACTCTGATTCAGTTAAGCATACCGTCAACTGTCCCTGATTTTAACTTAGATTTTTGTCCTCTCCCGTTGTAAAATTTTTGATTTTCTCGTAAATCACTGATGACTAAAGCTAATCAATAATGGCAAGGCATTCATGTTTCACACTTATTATTCACAAAATGCATGTTAATGTAAAACCTGTTGTTCTATTAACTTTTTAAGTGAATTACAGTGATATTTAAAACCTGTCCCTGGTTCTGGCTTTTGTACCTCACATTGTGTTTTGGCTTTGTCTAACATTCTGGAGAAAAGAACTTGAGTAGTGTATTCCTATAGACTCAGTATTAAAAAAATGGTCTGATGAGAATTTGCACTAACTTGAAAAGCTCAATGATTCCGATGTGTGTGAAAGGTTTATATTATTTATACTACACAGCAAATACTAACTGACATAGCAAATACTAACTGACATGACACCATTAGGGTCAAAATTTAAACCAAAAACAATACCATGCCATGCATTTAAGAGCAATGGCCAAAAAGCTAAACCTTTATGCAAAACATTTCATGACCAATATCACTCTGCACATCCAGTACTTGTCCTGCAACCTGGTCAAGCTGTTCATTTGAAGTTAGAGGTGGAGAAAATGTGTAACAGTACAGAGAACCACAGAACCATGTTCCTAAATTGTGCAAACTGAAGCTATTACCAAAATCTGATGTAACAGATGTCGGATCCAGTCACCTCCTGGTTAGAGTCAATCTGAATGGAGGACCACAGAAAATCCAGAGTCCATATGAGCTGAAAATAACCAGATCAATGTTTGGCAAATCTGTTCCAGTGTCAATGACTAATCTACCTCAACAGACTATTCAACACTAGTATGAAATTTTGAGGGTCTTTATTTTTGAATTTTTGCAAAACTGTTAATCATCCAGTAGAGTCAGTTTTGACTACTGACTGTACAAATTTTGATACATACTATATAACCTTGTCTCTCAAAGTTCTTTTTTTTTTGCAGATTTCGCGAGCGGTTCCAGCCAGAGTACAAATGGTTTACGTGTGTCTGATCGCAGACTTATTTATTTATTTATTGGCATTTGTTTACCAGGAAAGTCCACTGGGCCAAGCAAGCCCATTTTCAGTGGAGGCCCAGGGAGAAAAGCTCCACTGTGAAAAATAAAAACAATACATCAAGTTACAAAAGTTTATAAAATTACATAGAAAGAGATATGACCAAGTAAAACAATGTATAAACAGCACAGTTAACTATAATGATAATACAAAGGCAAGATAATAACATGAAAACAGTACAGAACATATTTCAATAGATTGTGAGATGAACAGTTATATGCAGAAGAAAGAAAAAAGTATATACATTCAGGCAGCAAATTAAAGACTTATCCATATTCCAGAAAGTTAGCAATCATAAATGCAGACACTGAGACATTCAGATAAGTGTAACTATACCTTTTGCAGAGTTTTGTATGTTACTGTACTGCTTATGTTTAAATGTTTTCACTTTTGCAGGTTCTGTCCACACTGTTTATTGTGTAATGCAAATATGTGCTTGTATATTTTAAATACCTTACACAGAAACGTGATTTTTGTCGTTATAAAAAGTGAGATGACATAATGTGACATGCATTAAAGCTACTAGGAAACAAATATGTAGCACAGTCTCAGTAGAACAACAGGAAGCACATTCACCTTTCCCACGCTAGCTAGTTAATTAATTTTCCAATACTGACAATGCTGTGCAGCATAAGGGGGATGTTACACTCCTGAGTCTGCCATCCTTTGGGTAATACAATAAACAGAGGTCTCATGTACCAGAACTGGTGGTAGCTCAGGTGGATATAAAAGATCCCACAGCACTTACAGAAAAGAACATGGGAAGTTCCCAGTGCCCTGACCGAATTTCTCCTAGTCAGTATGAATAAGTGGGGCTAAAGCTAGTCAACAAAGTGTAGAAAAAAAAATAATGCGGTATATTTATATATATATATATATATATATATATATATATATGTGTGTGTGTGTGTGTGTGTGTGTGTGTGCGTATTGTACATACGTACATAATGACACTGTCCTCATAATACAAATGTATGGCATTAAAACTAAGGGAGGGAAATTTAATAAAGCCTACACAGTGTTTCTTACCATGTAGACATTGCGCCACACTGCTTACACAAAAGTAAGCAGGTTTTAGATTCAGTAAACACTGCTGAGTGGTGCATAAGCATATGCCAGCACGGAAAGTTATGTGGCATGCAAATCATTTCATAAGCGAGTGAATCTCATGCAAATGAGTCAGGCAGAGTGATCCAGCAAGCAGATAGTCAGCTCTTCAAACCCCGTGTCAGTGCCTGTAGTATACATGGAAAACTTCTAAGTACAGGAGTGTAGACAGACAAAAGGGGCTGTAAAAATGTAGAAATATGGACAGAAATGGCATACCACATACAGATATGAGCAAAACTATCCTCCTGTGTGTCTGATAAATTAAAGGAAATAAGTTAAATTAATTTTATTTTTTTTTAATAATCTGGGCATGTTTGCAAACATACTTTATATAAAAAAATTTGGAAAAAACAAAATTAATATTATGTGACAGAAATGTATTACAGGACTTTGTATGGAACACCTACAATGGTGCATTGGTATTGTTGCTAACATGGTTGGGCTAGGAAGCATGTAGTTTCCAGGCTGTAAGCATGGATCCCTATGAAAATGAGGTGGAGTTACTGAATAGCATTAAAGGGGTAATCGTGTCTGCATATCCCCTTCGTGTAGGCAGAGAACCATGTAGGTGTTTACAGATTAGGTAGCTGACATCAGGGGAGGGTCTGTCCAATGACTTCTAGCCTTATTTCAGCTCAGTTGTGCCTGTTTGCATGGGGTGCTGCTATGCTAAGCGTGTGCTTTCAGGGGTGCGTGTGCACTAACTTCTAAGCTTTGTTTACCTAAGGGGCACGTGTTTCTGTGTGTTTTCACTGCGTGCCGCTATGCTGAGCATGGAAGTCTGGGAAGGGTGTGTACACTAAGTGTTAAGCTTTGTTCACTCATGGGGCATGCTGTTGCACGGCATGCCCCACTGCTGAGTGTATCTAAAAGCCAATGACATATTAATTAGTTTTGACCCCTGTTTAACTTAAACTAGGGCATTAAATGATGTTAATAATATACTAGGCAGGTGGAATGCATTATAGGTAGCCACTCACATAGTCAACACCTACAGCAGAGCACTATAAAGTATGCATACACCCTACAATCTGATTTTTCCCCATACTCTGCACCACTCGAGTACAGACTTGGGAATTTTAACTGAGAAAATGCTAAGGGCTGCTGCACATCTGCTACAATTTTATGTGCTAGATGCTGAAGTCAAAGCTGCTGCTGCTGACAACAGGCCTAATCAGAGAAGAAGAAGAGTGTTCACGCCCAGGGTAACCTTCCAGGAGCTACATGAGCTGGAGATTGTAGAGCACTCCAGGGTGGACAGAGACATACTACAAGAACTGACTGAGCTCTGCCGCCCCCAACTCAGACCCAGTACCGACAAAGGGGAACACATCCCAGTGGAAACAAAGGAATGTGTAGCCCTTAGGATACAAGCTACAGGTACTTTCCAAAGACCAACTGAGGACATGAAGGGGCTCTCACAGGCATCTGCTTCCAGGGTACCCCACCAGTTCTTGGATGCCATGCTATCTCATGCCAGTGAACACATTTCTTTTCCCCTCACCCCTGAGGTGAGGGCAAGCAATATGCAACACTTCTACCTTGTAGCACACTACCCTGCGGTACTGGGTGCCATAGATTGCACTCATGTACACATCAAGTCACCACTCGGTGAGGAGGGTAAAATCTACGTCAACTGCAAGGGGTACTACTCCATCAACTGCCAGGTCATGTGCAATGCCCAGGGGATCATGAATGTGTGTGCTGGCAGTTATCATGACTCCCATATCTGACACACATCATAGCTGTACCAGATGTTTGCTAGGGGAGACATCCCACACAGCCATTTACTGGGGGATGCTGGCTACAAACTGGAACCGTTGATGATGACACCCATCAGAAATGCACACACACCCATGGAAGAATACCATAATGAGGCACATGCACAAACTAGGAACATCACAGAGCATGTGTTTGGGCTTCTGAAGTCATGGTTTTGGTGCCTCGATATATCTGGTGGAGCCCTGCATTACTCTCCAGCCACATGTGCACATATATTCACAGTATGTGCCATGCTGCACAATATGATCCTGTGGAAACAGCTGCAGCAGGATCAGCAAAGGGAAGAGATACACAGCTTCCCACCACTGCCAAGTTCACCACAGCCACAGTCACAGGAGGACTCGGAGGAGGAACACCCTGATGATGTCCCTGTAGGCAGAAGTAGGCATGCTCAGTACACCCTGGCTTTGGCTAAGAGACAACACATAGCACATTCACTAGCAACCTAGGACCCTAGGAACTGACACCTTTCTCCTACTCACATACATATAGTAAAATTGCTGATTCCAGGCAACCCACACAACCTGTACCTATCCATGTATTGGCTGTGTACTGCTTGCATCACACAGAGTCTACCCCGAACTACAGTTCTGCCAACTGCTGCACTCGCAAGGTAAGTCTCTAACCTACACACTACTTGTAAGGATTACAATAATATGGTATTATATGTACAGATCTGCTGCATTTATACAAGGAAATATAGTGGGGTATGTGGACAGAAGTAACATCCACATGGGACTACAGATACCCAGTCCAATAGTATTTGTTCCCTAATAATCACTAGGCCTCATGGTTGGAATATCCACTAAATCAGTCAAGGGAGATGTTAAACAGTGGGGTCACATGATATTTGGACTACTGTCTATCCCAGCATCTCATGTGCTGTTTTTCCCCCACCCCCAACACAGCAGTGTTCCATTATAACTGCTTTAACAGTAAGTCAGCAATGGTATGTCAGCAGACCAGGCAATCTCAGAGCTGTAACATAGAACTCAATCACACATTGTATGTCACAAGTAATGCAGGAATAACAATGTATACATTTATACTGTTGATTGTGTGATGAATGACTCCTCTCTATCTGGCAGCATGAGTGGCTCAGTGGACTAGGGAAGTTAGCATGGATGATGGTGTTGATGGTTCTAATCTGGAAGTAGTCACATCTTTTGCATGTACGGTATTATGTTGGTGTTTTCACAGACTGTCAGTCTGTGTGGTGTAACATTATGAATATCAGTCACATATTAAGTACAGCAGACAGCTGGGGAATGCCGTGGACATTATTAGTGAAGTGCAGTACTGCAGAAACAGGCACAGATGTCATTGTCTGTAACACACAAAATCCTGGACTGGAGTACAGGTACATGTGGCCTGAAGTCACTTTATAAGTACTGACAGTCCCATCAGGCATGCCCATACACTTAGTTAAAATGAGTGCAATTCTGTTGCCCCTTCATCAAAATGAGCAATTATGTATATATATGTCTATACGGTTCCACTTTGAATCATCGAATGTTCAGAACATCGACGTTCTGATCATCAAGACCAGAACACTGATGTTCAGAACATCGAAAGTTTGAAGTGGAAGTGCCAGGTAAGTGAAACTGTAGAATTTTGGGTGTGTATGCAGGGCAGCAAGGTGTCCTGCATGTTGTGTGTGTGCCATCTTAGTGTTGGCATTGCAGGTAGGGTATGGGAAATCTCCTGTTTAGCGCTACCGCATATAGCGGTAAACGGGAGATTTCCCTTACCCCACTGTAGTGCGATCTTGGAGTTGGAATATTAAAGTAGGGGTGTGTGGGGGGTGCAAGGGGGCAAAGCCCCCCTGCATAAAAAATAGTTTTTGTAAGTTTTTTGGCTTTTGTGTGGTTCATTTTGAACCTTCGATGTTCTGAACATCGATGTTCTGGTCTCGATGATCAGAACGTCGATGTTCTGAACATTCGATGATTCAAAGTGAATCCGTCTATACATACAGACATATAGCATATTATCCGTCTGTCACTATCTCTCTCACATACATAGTATATCTATCTATGTAATGTCAACTAGATATATAATATATATATATATATATATATATATATATATATATATATTTATTTTACATTTGTTAATAAATAAATAAATTAATTAATATTAAATCATAAGAAATTATAATAATAATAATAAATAAATGAAGATAAGGAGTGGGGAGAGAAAGAGAAACATTCTATTACTGACAATGCAGACTATATCCCTGAAAACACTGATAAATACTCTACATTTGTGTAGTGTCAGTTTTGAGTACAGTCACTACAATTTTCCTATAGCAAATGTAGCACGTACATACCTCTCAAGCTGTTAGCATGGGTTAGTATGGGCCAAGCAATAACAAATGCAGGTACACAACTACACAGAATACTTTCACATAATGTGGACTTGTATAACAACCAAGGTGTAAGCAGATTTGGTAGTACATTGCATTCCAGGTAATCATTTTTCTGGTAATCAGGAGACAGACAGATTAGGCAATTTTAATTATATTATTAGAAATCGTGACACTTGAGAGACATGTTTGTGTACAGTACATAAACGAGACATCCATCGTGCCTTAGTTGGCAGGTATGGGAATAGAACCCAATAGCTGTGGCTGCAGGCAACAGCTACAAAAAATGTAACAATTGACAGCAGCAACCTAATACAGACATGCAAGGAATACAGCCGTACTGGAAATATTTAGAGAAATGTATTTAGGTATCAGCAATGCTGCTTAACACTTTATTGGTATTGCTGATAAGTGTCTGTGAAATGTAAGCACAATCATATCTGCTCATAACATGGGCTACCTCAACCATATACCTTTTCTTCCTGGAGTGGGAGAAAATTAGACCATTATGTGACTGAATTTGTTTTTGCATTCCTGAACTATTACAGTGTTATACTTGACTGCAGTGACAGTAGAAAACACATGCATGGAATACAGCCATACTGCATTTATTAAAACAGACTTCTTTATGAATCAATAATGCTGCTTAACACTTTATTGGTATTGCTGATAAATGTCTGTGAAGTCCCCACACAATATCTGCCCACAGAGTGGGCTACCTCACCCATATACCTTTATTACCTAGAGTAGGAGGAAAATAAAGCATGATTTGACTGATATTGGCCTGGAGATAGTGTTACACTTGACTGCAGCAACATTACCATAGACAAGCAATGCATACAGCTCTACTGCAAAGGCTATGACAACACAATCCTGCTGTACACCAATTTGCTTACTGTTATTCATATTTTGTTTTATTTTTTATTGCAATACAGTTGTTCCTGTACATTTATTGCACTACAGTTTCAATTGCCTATTTATTGCACTACAGTTTTTACTGTGTATACTTTACTATAGTAAATGCTTTACTCTTTTTTGCTTATTGCACTACAGTTACCATAATAAATCCATACTTTGCACACTCATGGCGCAACCTGGCCAGGTACCCAGCATGGGACTCAACACTGTGAGCCCTCTCAGCTGCAGCTGTTGGCAAAAAAGCACACCATTATGAATACCTGTTTTGCAAATATTCAGCTTGCAGTTTGATAAAACAGTGGAAAACATACTACATATTTGTGGGGTATTTTCAGCTCATACTTCTTGGACCCAGGTGTCCAAGGTTCCCCTCTTTCTCCTCTTCAGGTTGTCACCAGTGTGGGGGATACTAGTAGCACTGGTAAGTTCCCTGGCCAACCAGTCCCAGGCCTCCACCTTACATTCTGAGCCCAGGAAACCACCCTGCCTCAGCCTGGGTTCATAATTTTTTAACAGGAGCCCAACAAAGACCCTGGACTCTTGAACACCCCATCTCTGCGCTAGAAAGCACCCAACTTCACCAACACCGCCTACCCTATCAACAGATGATGAGACTCCAAGGAATGGTGCAGAATTCCACCTATTGGCATTAATATAGGCAGTTTTCCCATCCTTACACGTCATTGAAAAACATTAGAAAATGCGCTGCATTGCTTAGCATTGCGCAACCAGCTAAGAAGAGCTAAGCAGCATGAAAACTCTCACAATAGAGGTTTTAGATAAGCTTAGCACTGCGCAAACAGCAATAGCCATTAGTATGTTTAAGCAGTGCTCAGCATAGTGCAGCAGTGCCATATTTCAAAAATGTGTTTTTAAAATTAAACATATATAATAAATTAAATTACAGACATCTTATGACTGCTACAGACTTAAACCCAGGACCTACTAAGTATTAGGCTGTAACTCTATCCATTTAGCTACTTGGATATTATGAAAACTAGTATACCTTCAGATATACTACTGGGATAGCTGTTAGTGTTGCTAAGCACCACAGCGTGCCATGCAAACACGCTTAAATAGATCCAGAAATAAATAATTACATCCAGTTTCTATTTTTAGATGTCTGGCAGCTGTCTGCTATGTATATATGAGCTCTGCTCGGCTCTGTAGTGCTCTGTGCTGCACAAACAGCAATTATTATTTTTTTTAAATTACGATAATTAATTATATCCGATTTCTATTTCTAGATGTGTAGCAGGTGTCAGCTATCTATATGTGAGCACAGTTTGACATTGCTGTGCTCCTCTCTGCACAATGCAGACATACAGAGAGGAAAAAAAAAACAATTCATAAAAATAAAATATTACACAACTGAGCTAACTCACAGCATTTCAACAGTAACAGGGGGCATTACAGGGAGCCTCAACCTGTACATAACATCTGACTAGGTTCAATACTAGGCTATCTGCCCTAGGGCATTTATAAGCCTAGCCAGAGTGTGTTTGGCTTTCGCCACCCATTTTAAATTAATTTTGCTATGCCCTTTTTCGAGGTTAGTATACTGTACCTCTGTCTAACAGTGACACAGAAGGATAGGCATACAGAACCATGGATAGCTTCTACACTTCTCCTTACATGGATTCAATATCCCTGTTCCTATGCTCTCCCTTGGCAGTGCACCTTGATTAATATGCATGGTGCGCTGCCAAGGGGGAACTATGGCTGTGTATATGCATAGCTGGTGTTAGGCACCCGCGAAACCCGGCCGTAGGGAGCCCTTGATTACCTCCCCGCAAAAAGGGCCCCCATTCAGCAGCCACGGGTTGCTCTGACCGGCGTTGCTCTTCTTCAGCTCGGCTCCTCGCGGACGTTCGTATAGTCCGGCTTCCTGGACCCTGCCGCCACCGCGAATATCGGAACTGTGTTTATTTATTTTTTTTTTTTTTTGGGATTAGATGGCAAGCTGCACACAATCAGGTCCGCTCGGGATCTGGTTGGCTGCAGCAGCCTGCAAACTAAGTCCTTGTGTTTTTTTTTTTTTTTTTAAATTTACTGTGGTTTTGCAAATCTTACAGTTTTGGAACTGAAAATGTAAATAGGAGCGGAGCATTCACAAATTAGCAAGAAGTTCCTAGCAGCAGTCTACACACTATGGACATCATTTTTTTTAGTTTGATTTGTTAAACTTGAGAAAGCCATAGACTACGCCGAAACCTTCTGTCTCTAGAATCTAGATATTTTGATGAACGGACACGAGTCAGTATTATCTGACAGTGGTATTGCAAAACAACAATGAGTGTGATAAACCCTTTTGATGTGAAATTGGGAAGAACTTTAAGATTCAAAATGTGGAATGTGCCTCATAGTGTGGTATATTCTTGAGGTATGCAGTTCTCCCAAATTTGATTATATTATTTGAGGGATTTTTTTTTGTGGGGGTTGAGGGGATGAGTGCCAAATTCTCTGGGTTCCTGACAACCTAGCTAAAAAAATATCTGTAAAACCATCATGGTTATATGGTGCCCATATAAGTAGATGTCAAAACTTATTTCTTGCATATTGCTATTAGATATCCAGTAACCCCATAATCATAATCATAATATTTATGGATTTATATATCTGAGGAGGCACTATGAGATTGGGCAGTGAGATAGCTGATTGACAAAATACTGGGTTATGCATATCAGTTTCACTTTTTTAACAGACATTTTTCCTTAATGTACTTTAAAAATACTGACACAAAGACAGATGTCCGAAACTGTCTTCAAGGCATCCGCAAAGCTTGTTTAGAGACAAAAATACTGTATATGCACAAGTCAGTGGGTCACACTAAAAACTTGATAGATAGTAGAACAGCTTTGATGTTTTAATTTTACTTGAAACAATCACAAAATGCCATCTTGTTTAAGCAAGATAAACACCTTCTATCATTTATACCATTTATAAAAAATGCTAGTTTTTTAATTAGTCTTTACCAAAGCAGTCCAAAATTAATACACCACTTCAAACTGAAACTGCCTACATACAGATTTTGCTAACATTGCATTAGGCAAACAGTTTCAAGAAAAACACATACTGTATACTCTTGTGTTATGAGTGTAATGCCGCAAGTACCTTCATATCAGAGCTTTGGCCGACTAACATCTACCTGAAATCAGCTGGACGTATAAGTGAATTTAAGTACACTTTTATCTGCTCTTTTGCATATAGTTCTGTATTTAATTTATTTATTTGTGTTTTTCACTGAATATTAACTCAACTGAAGTTGTGGCTGTCTCTCTACAGAGTACTTTTTAGAATTTCTGACCTGAGCTATACTATTTTACGTAGAATGGATGCATCTCTTTTTAACAGTGATCTCTCAAGTCACTGATGTGAATTTCAATGAAGCGCTGTATGATGATACAAACTGATGGTGGCTGAGCTTCACTGATTTTGGCTGTGGTATGCGTCAATGAAGCACAGCAGTAACATTCCTCCGCTTCGCTCATTGGCATACAGTGCTAACATGTGCACTTATTTCATGGCTTCACCAGCTGGTTTACATGTGTTCTCCTCTGCTACTGCATGATAGTTTGGGTGGGTACTGGATGCAAATATAAATACAGGCTTGAAACTATAAGGCACAGAGGTAAGAGACTTATGCTGACAGACCATATTTGCAGACAGTACTCTTATGTGTCAGTGAAACAGAACAACAGTATAACATTTGTAACCTAAAAAAATATTTGCAAATCAATCACACACTACACCAGGCTAAATGTACCTTCAGCAATTAAGTCCTTGTTTCACTTAGGAGCACAAGACTTACTCTACTGATGCCACTTGTACCACCATGAATTTGACTACAGCTCAAACATACAGGTCTACAGAAGCAAACTGGTACTGTCATGAAAAGCAGTGATCCCAGTATTAAGTCTATTACTTAGGATGAGGCTGTGATGAAAAAGTGACAGACTTATACAATATATACTGGAAAGGACATTAGGGTATAGAACCAGGCTATGTTCCTGTGGAAAATAGAACAGCAACAGTTATTCCTCCCCACAAAGGTGGCCTAACAACAGACTTGGGGAATTATAGACCCATAAGCCTGACCATCCTCATCTGTAAGGCCATGGAACGTATCATTATGGACCTCATAAATAAAGACATAGGTGACTTCCAAACTCTGGATCCAACCCAATTTGGCTTCGTAAAGGGCAGATTCTGCATGTTAAATCTGATGGATTTCTTCAAAAATGTGACCAGAGCCATTGACGAGGGCAAATCTGTGCACACAGCATACTTTGACTTCGCAAGGGCTTTCAACACAATCCCACACTCAGGCACTACCGATCAATTTAGCAAACTGAATGTAAACCCCTTTGCTGTTAAGACTGATTGCCAACTGCCTCACACACTGAACACACACTATCAAAGTGGGTGACTTCACATCAGCAAGCAGACCTGTCATCAGCGGGCTACCACAGGGGTCAGTGCTGGGCCCCCTACTATTTGCACACACTTTCCTCACAATCACACATCAGGCATGTATACAGGTGGCTGCCTTTTGGGGTTAAGGTTGGGGAGTGAGGAGGCATGCTATGTATATGTATTGCAGCAATCACTTGAAATACATGACTGTGCCCATTTGAACCTTTGCTTTCATCCCAATCTAACACCAGATGGATGCATAGGGAGTGACTGTCTTTTTTGGGGGATTAGGGAGGCAGGCAGTATTCCAAGACAGGATCTGTGTATCCTCACAACAAACTGGCTTGTTAGTTTATTGTGAGCTACGATTTTGTCAGCTTTGAACATTAAGCCATGGGCATAATGTATGTCTTCATTGAAATAAAAAAGTAATACTGCAATTCATTTTCTTACTCATGAATTTTGTTTAGGTTACTGTTGGATTAAATGTTTGGAAAATGCATTCTAGAGCATCTATAACCCCATATGGCTTCTGAGAGAGTGGCTTAATTGAGTTATTTCCTAAATGGCTATTACTGTGCTGTATTGGTCAGGAAAGGTATGTTGAAAGGATGTAAAGCAAATTAAAGCTGAACAGCAACAACACATTTCTTTCTTTAATCATAATTTGTGTTCACGCTGTCATTGGATTTAACAGTTGTGCAAAAAGGAAAAAAATACATAAAAGCACTTCAGAGCATATATAAAGTCACGGCTTTTTGAAAAAGCTGAATAGAAAAGTAAAATATGAGAAATGGAAGAAAAAAGTATAACTTGCATGATGTGGGGAACCCAAGATGGGGAGAAACAAAGGGGAGTACTGGAGGATGTATGTGTGTTTTGGGGGGTTGAAACATTAGGCAGTGCCCTAGGGCACCATTTCACCTAAGTCCAGCAGTGTACAGAGTTGTTGTAATGTATCCTTGTTACTAAATGACAATAACTCTGACTGTCCCTTTGTGAGAAGAGCCAACACACTGTGGTACATAAGCTTGCTGTAATGTAAGAGCATTGTAGCTATAGGCCAGACTGTGTGTACTATTCCTAAAAGTTTGCAGCATGACCTAAAAGGATGGCTAGGAAGTCTGTTAGTGACAGGGTGATACTTGTACAAGAAGTGCTCAGGGGGCCCCCAACTTGACATTTGCTGGGGGCCCCCAAAATGCTAACACCGGCACTGTGTATATGGATGCATTCCGTGTAGGCTGTACACGGTGTCTACATGGATTTTATTAAATCCTGGGGTAAGTCTGTACATAGTGCATTTCAAAAATGGTTGGGATGTTTCTGTGCTACAAGGCTGAACTGCTAACATTATTTATGCTGTGTTGCGATGTTATTTGGAAGAGATACCTGTTTACTGAACCCTACGCTGAATCCTGACATTTCTGAGATGAATCTCCCTAGAAGCAGTCTGCATTTTGTAGTACCATCTGACAGTACTTAATGTAATTTCAACTATAAAATATATTAAAAATGACTCTAATGACACTACAGTTACCTGAACTACTTGAATACCAGACCAGAATAACACCTGACAGAAGCTCACAATAATCTGATACAGCAAATATTTTTTCAGAATTTTTGACAATTTCATCAGGGATCTGTGTTGTTTAGCTGACTGCAGAATATTATTAAATGCTCTTGCTACTAAATAGACTGAGCAGTATGTATTATAGATATAAACGTATTGTAATAGATTTACACCTGCTCTTTGTACCTTCTGGCACACTGTTAAGATTTTCAGTAAATTAAAACAAGTATACAATGAATTTCTCTACTACAATCTCCCCCTTCCAATCATTACATACAAAAATCACTGAACTATTCACGAAATGTCTAGTGCACAAAGTGGTCTGGGATACATCCTTCATATCTGTTACGCAATTCTTTATTTAGCTACATATCACATCAAGAAACAATGCATGTGAAGTAAATTATACAGTATAAATAAGTCTCGGCAGATAATCACAGGAAATGCATAAAAGTAAAACAACAGTGGAATGTCACAGTATGGACAGGCCTTCATGTGAAAAGAGAAGACTACCACTTCCTGTTCAAGAAAAGTACAGTTTTGTACCTACCATAAATGTAAATGTTCGAGTGCACATACTGCTGCAGTCATTACACTTGGGTTATCCTGCCGTCAGGCGGGCCCTCGGTCGGCCGAATTCCAAAGCCTTGGTCCGGCGTTGGTTGTCGTCGCTTCTTCCCTGACGTCAGAGCGGCAGGGGTATAAGATAGGCAGCCGACGCCATTTTCTTCAGTTTTTCTTGCCCTAGGTGTCAGGTGCCCCCAAATAGGCAGGCAATACATGAAGTTATGCAATTTTACATAAGTAGATAAAACCAATCAGTAGTTGCAAACAAATACACCATATAGGAATACCCCAAGCTGGATGTATGCTACAGGTGTTTGTCATAAGCCCTGTCCTGAGAGGGGATGGAGGGAGGGTAACCTGGACTGCAGCAGTATGTGCACTCGAACATCTACATTTATGGTAGGTACAAAACTGTACTATGTTCATCGTGCCATACTGCTGCAGTCATTACACTTGGGTGAATCCCAAAGCTATGGAAGGGTGGCTGGTATTAAGCTGAATTAGGAGGGGCTAGAATGCCCTGTAGTACTGCGGTGGCAAAACCCGCTCTAGATTTAGAGTATAGTGGCAGGTGGTAGTGCTTGGTAAAAGTGTGCACTGAACTCCAAGTAGCTGCTTCCAAAATGTCCTTGGTTGGGACCCCCCTGAGATATGCTGCTGAGGTAGCTGTTGCCCTGGTGGAGTGTGATCTGATGTATCCTGGCACTGTTTTCCCATGAAATGAATAACAAAAGCGGATGCAGTGGGCTATCCATTTTGAAATAGTCTGTTTGGAAATAGCCTTTCCTTGAACACCAGCAGCATAAGACACAAAAAAGTTGTTCAGATTTTCTGAATGGCTTTGTCCTGTCCAAATAGTACCGAAGTTGTCTGTGAATCTCCAAGGTGTGAAATAGTCTCTCCCCTTTATTCTGGGGGTTTGGATAAAAGGTAGGTAAATGCATAGCCTGATTCAAAGCCACACTGGATACTACCTTTGGCATGAAGGTAGGGTTGGTACGTAAAGAGACTCTGTCCTGATGGAAAATGAGGAAAGGTTGCACTGCCATAAGGGCCTGTAGCTCTGAAACCCTGCGTGCTGAGGTAACAGCCAAAAGCAGCTCTGTTTTCCATACAAGTATTGTAGTTCTGCTGAGGAGGCAGGTTCAAAAGGAGGCAATGACAAATTTTCCAGTACGAAGTTAAGGTCCCAAGCTGGAGCTGGTGGTTTTCATGGGGGCCTTATATTTTTTGCCCCTCTGAGGAACTGTCTTAGTAAAGGATGTGAGAATAAGGGAGGATCCGTATTGTATTGGGCTGAAATAGCTGAGGTGTGGATTTTGATGGATGAGAAGGAAAGGCCACTGTTTAACATCTCAGCTAGGTACTGTAGAATCTGAGGTATATTTAATATTCAAGGATTTTGGCCTTTTGCTTGGTTCCATGCACAAAATCGCTTCCATTTGTCTGAATAAGCTTTTCTGGTACTGGGTCTCCTGGCCTCCAAGATGACATTCTGGACCTCCTTTGAAAGGTATTTTCCATGCAGCTAGATTTAGTGTCCTGAGCTGACTGTGGAGGATCTTGTAATTTTGCTGAGACAACAGAAGTGGGAATTGAGGTAGGGTCCAAGGTGGTAAACGAGACAGGTTCTTTAGGAGCGGGTACCAGTGCTGGCAAGGCCAGTCCGGAGCAATGAGAATCATTTGTGGCCTCTCTGCTCTGACTTTTAGTAATAGTTTTGTCAGTAGAGGTAGAGGTGGGAAGGCATAGGTTGTCAATGTTGTCCAACTGAAAGATAGATCGTCCACTTTCCAGGCCTGTGGATGATAGGTCCTTGTGCAGAATTGTTTCAGCTGGTAATTGCTGTGGGAGGCAAATAGATCTATGTCTGGCTGTCCCCATTTTCGTGTTATCATTGAGAATACTTGAGGGTGTAACTCCCACTCGTGAGGATCTGTCATATTTCTGCTTAATTTGTCTGCCAGTATGTTTTCCTTTCCTGGCAGGAATTGCGCTTGTAGTTGTACTTGTAAGGCCAATGATGCGTTCCACAGGGTCATTGCCTGTCTGCACAGGGGGTAGGAATGTGCGCCTCCCTGCTTGTTTATGTACCACATAACTGTGGTGTTGTCTGTTCTTATTAATAGTTGGCCTGGATGCAATAGGTCCTTGAAGGCTGTAAGAGCATTTTGCACTGCTAGCATCTCCTTTTGGTTGATGTGAAGGTGCATCTGTTTTTGAGACCATCTTCCTTGAATGCACTGACCTGCCATGTGTGCTCCCTAGGCTTAGTCTGAAGCATCTGTTGTGATGGCTTGATTTGCTTGAGGTATGCAGAAAGGGAGACCCGTGTTTCTTTGGCATGCTTGAGCCCACCATAAAAATTCCTTTTGAAGGCATGGAATGAGTGGTATAATTGTTTCCAGGCTGTGTTTGTGTTGAGACCATAAGTTTTTCAGGCACCATTGTAGTTTCCTCATATGCAGCTTTGCAAATGGTATTAGTAGAATGCAGGATGCCATGAACCCCAAGGCCTGCAGGATTTTCCTTGCAGTTAGCTGGGTTAAAGTTGCCATTTTTCTGAAGTATTGAGACAGTTGTCCCTGCTTGTCTGGCGTGAGGTAAACCATATGGGCCATTGTATTTAAGCTGGCACCCAGGAATATTATCTGTTGTGAGGGTATTAGTTTTGATTTCTTTTTGTTTACTGTGTACCCTAGGCAGTTTAACATTTTTATTACAAATGCCAGATGCTGTAGTAGAATGTCCTTGCTGTCCGCTTGGATCAGGCAGTTGTCCAGATATGGGTAGATTTGTATTCCTCGTTGTCTGCAAAATGCAATTACTGATGCCAGGCATTTCGTAAATACTCTGGGCGCAGTAGATAAGCCAAAGGGAAATGCAGAGAATTGATAATGCGTTGTACCTGCAAGAAATCTGAGGTATCTTCTGCAATCTTGTCTGATAGGGACATGCAGGTATGCCTCCTTGAGGTCCAACGTTACCAGCCATGACTCCTTACCCAGCATGGGAAGAAGCTGCTGTAATGTGAGCATCTTGAATTTTGGCACCTCTAAGTACCTGTTCAGGATAGATAGGTCTAAGATGGGTTTCCAGTCTTTGTCCTTCCTTGGTACCAGAAATAGACTTGAATAAAAACTTTGACCTTGTTCTTTTGTAGGTACCTTTTGAATTGCTTTCATATCCATGAGAGCGGAAATTTGTTTTTGTGCCTCTGCCCATTGATTTTGTGGCATGTTTGGCATGCCTTTCATTTTTGGAAGGGTATGAAAGTGGAATCTGTAACCTCTGTTTATGATGTCCAGAATCCATTTGTCCTGTGTAATAATGTGCCAATTTTCTGAAAATAAGGCCAGTTTTCCGCCCAAAGGTGCTACCATAGAATGTTTGTTTGGCAGGCGTAGGGGGAAGTCATTAAGCTTGTTTCCTGAATGGTTGAGACCTTTCTTCTCCACCTCTTGGTGTTGTTGTTTGCCACTGTCTAGGCCTGAAAGAACCTTGTGGTTGTCCTCTGCCCTTGGGGCGTCTGAACCTACCCCTTTGGGGTCTGTCAGTAGCTGGAAAGGACCAGTTTTTTTATGGCCAGTTTCTGCTGAAGCAGGGAGGTTGTACCTGCAAGAAATCTTTAACTGTTTGCATAGATTTTTGCCTTTTCTTCCATTTTCTTTAAAACTTCCTCTGCTTTAACACCAAATAATACATCATTTTGCAATGGTGCATCCAATAACTTTGCTTTTACATGATCTGGTAAGGTTTTCTCTTTTAGCCAAGCATGTCTACGTATCACAGAGCCGGTGACAGCTGCTCTACATGAGGCCTCCAATGAATCAAAACCACACTGTAAAGTATGTTTTCCCACTTGTTCTGCTCCATGCAACAAATCCTGCATCTCTTTTAAATCCTGCATCTCTTTTAAATCTGCTTGATCTTTTTGTGTCATCTTAAGTTTCAATTGGGAGATCAAAAACTGATGGTATTTTAGTATGTGAAATTGGCAGGTTAATGCCCTTGTGGCTAAAGTGGCAGAAGTATACACCTTCTTCCCCCATCTTTCTAATGCTCTGGAATCTCTTTCTGAAGGTAAAGGAGTTTTAGCAGTATAGGCCTTAATCCCCTTTGGACCCTGTGAAATGGTTTCTGGGTCAGCAGCAGGGCTTTTATATAAAAATTGGTGGGAATCAGGGACCCGGTAGTATCTGTCTGGTTTAACTGGGGCAGGAGGCAAGGAGTCTGGATTCAGACTGGCTTCTGAAAAAACATCATCCAAAATATCTAAAACAGGAGGAATAGCAAGGGGCCTATGCTGAGGAAGAAGAAGAAACTCCCGGAGCCTTTTCTTAGAATCTGAGTAATCCTGTCCTTCCCAGTGGAAGTGTTCCCTCAAGGTATGCAAGGTTTCCCCGAAGGAATAGTCCTCTGGGGGGGAAACCGAGGGAATTGATTCCTCTGCATCAGAGTCTTCATAGGGAGAATAGGAGTAATCCTGGTCATCAAAATTACCTGAGGTAATGGAAGCTTGATCTGAGGAAGTGTAGTCTTCCTCCAACCTGGGTCTTTTTTCTAAAGGGGGCTGAGACCCCTGATAAGAGTAATTAAATCCTCAGCCATCCTAAGCATCTGCTTTTTAGGCATGGGTTGCTGAGAGGGGGTCTGAGGACCCTGTTTCCTAATTTTCATAGGAGCTTAAGATTTAGAGTAAGATTTAATGGTAATAGAAGTAGGCTTGAAAACGCCTTCAGAAACTGACGGCCTAGCTAAATTTTCTGGCTCCCCGTCAAGAGTGGCGTTGGTATCCAGATAGGTAATCGGCTCCGGAGGGCCTGCAACTTCAGATTGTGAGGTCGCCGGTAAAAAAGATTCAGAGGTAGTCAGGGGCTGCGAAGGCACCTCACTGAGAACCGGAGATCCGGCGGCAGGCCTAAGTGTGGTCTCGGTATCCGTTTTGGGCCTCGGATGCCTATCTTTATCTTTGCGTTTTTTCATTAAGCCTGGTGTCGGAATATCCAATGACATGCTGTAGTTAAATTTTTTGCCAAAATAATGAAGGGCGAACTCTGCCCGGCGTTTAATAGTGTGTTTATTGAACCTAGCACAAAAACGGCAGCCCGAGACGTCGTGGTCTGGGCCTAGGCAAGGAATACAGTAAGAGTGAAAATCCTTATGCGGTATTTGCTTCCCACAAGAAATGCAATTATTAACTTTGTCTGACATCGGTCTGAGGCAAGAAAAGTTTCCCCAACGGGGTACTTAGCTTTAGAGAAGACTTCGGCTGAAAACCTTTTTGGAAATCTCAGGAGCTGGCCGACCGGCACTTGCGAACTGCTTCTGCTTCGGGCACCGCGCGGCAAGAAAGACTGAAGAAAATGGCGTCGGCTGCCTCTTTTATACCCCTGCCGCTCTGACGTAAGGGAAGAAGCGACGACAACCGACGCCGGACCAAGGCTTTGGAATTCGGCCGACTGAGGGCCCGCCTGACGGCAGGATAACCCAAGTGTAATGACTGCAGCAGTATGGCACGATGGACATGTACAGTTGTGTACACTTACCATAAATGTAGATGTTTGAGTGTATTCACTGTTGCAGTCATTACATTTGGGTAATCTGCTGGCAGGTTGCCCTCAGTCGGCCTGAATAACAAAGTCTTGGGTCCTGCTTCGGTTGCTGTCTCCTCTTCCATGACGTCAGGGGTATAAAACATGCAGCCGACACCATTTTATTCAGTTTTTCTTGCCCCAGATGTCAGGTGCCCCCAAAATGGGGAGCAAAAAAAAAAAAATATATATATATATATATATATATATATATATATATATATATATCAACAGCAATAAATGAAAATGCACTTTTAGCAATGTAAACTTTACTTTCATCTAAAAGCAAATACACCACAAAGGCTTTAGAATATAGTGAAGGAAAGAGAAGTTAAAGAAAAAGGGGGCTGGGTAACCCGGACTGCAACAGTGAATACACTCGAACATCTACATTTATGGTAAGTGTACACAATTGTACTATGTTCTTTGTGTTTCACTGTTGCAGTCATTACATTTGGGTAGAATCCCAAAGCTATAGATGGGAGGATGGTTCATAGGTTGGTACTAGACTATCAGCCCTAGGGCCTATACAAGCCCAGCCATAGCAATTCCCTGGCTATTTCTTCCCACATGATTTACTTTCCTGGACCCCTGTCAAGCAGGGCGACTGACGTGATCCCTGGGGTGAATTTCCTTTCTCCCATCCAATCGTCAAGGTTCCTCTTGAAGAGGTCCAAAGAGGCACTCTGCTTGACATGTATGGGCAATCTATTCCAGAGTCTGGGGAGTCTCTTGGTCAGGAACCTATCCCTCCAGCATGTTTTGTTTATAGTGATGACAAGGTTTAGATCCCTGGAGCATGTAGCTCTGAGGGATTGGGATTTCTTTAAGTGTAGCATGTCCAGCAGCTCTGGGTTTGACATGGCCTTGTATGTTAAGCAGAGATCGCCTCTGAGTAGACGATATGCGACAGAGTATAGCTGGAATTTTTTAAGGCAGTCAGCGTAGGGCATCTGCTTTAGGCCTGTGATTCTTTTAGTGAGGTATTTCTGAGGCCTTTCCAGTTGTTGCAGATGTCTTGAGAGGTACATACCAAATGGGGCGTTGTATTCTATAATGGGTCTAATGAGGGATGAGTACAGTGGGACAATGACCTCCTTTTTTCTGGATGAAAAGCCCTTCGTGATGAGGTGTGCCACATAGAAGGATTTCCTGACTGTTGTGACGATGTGGTTATCGAAGGTGAGACCACTGTCCACCTGTGTCCCTAAGTCTCTTATCACACTTTCTGTGTTTAGTGTACTGCCACCTATATGGTAATTCATGGATACATGTTTTTTCCCAAAGGGGATAACAATACATTTCTTGGCAGTGAGCTTGAGCCCATGGCTCTGGCACCAAGCATCTGTTTCTGTAAGGCCCTTTTGTAGAGTATCCACATCATTTGGGGATTCAATAATGGCTCCCAGTTTGCAGTCATCTGCAAACTTTGTTAGCCAGAGTCCCTTAGTATTGACCTGTACTTCAGAGAAGTAGATGCCAAACAAGAACACAAAAAAGTAAAAAAACTAAGGGTAATGCTGCTCAATGCCAGAAGTCTCAATCTCAAGATGCACGCACTCGAGGCCCTTCTCAGTATGGAGAACATCGATGTCTGTGCTGTGACAGAAACCTGGTTCAAGGCTCCTGAGAGCACCCCAGCACTATCAGGTTTCACCTCATATCATGTGTTCCGGCCCCAAAATCCGGACAACACCAAGAAAGGAGGGGGGGTGTCCATATTCATAAAGGACACCCACACCTCAAGGTTGGTGGCAACGCACGATGCATCAGAGACCATCCAGGTGCAATTAACCATAGGCAAGACTGCTCTGCAATTTGTAGCATGTTACAGGCCACCCTCTCAAACTCAGGAACCTCACATGGCCTTCCTGAAAACAATGGAGGGGATAAATGTACCTCCAAACACCATCATACTAGGTGACTTCAACTACCCTAATATAGACTGGGAACACTACTCAAGCCCAAACACTCTAGCCCAAAGGTTCCTGGAGTTCATAAACTCAAATGCCATGGAACAACTAGTCACCATCCCCACAAGAGGAGAAAACATACTTGATCTCATCATCACGAACATGGGATCACAATGTTCATCACCGGAAGTATACCCCTCACTGGTGAGATCAGATCATAAACTAATCTCGCTGGAGGTCCTCATCCCGCCCCCACCTGAAATAAAAAGACCAGTGAAAAACTTCTCAAAAGCCGACTTCACACTTCTAAAACTAGTGTGGTCTCCTTTAAGGCCCCTGAGCCAGTGGTAAACATTACTCAAACCGCTGAATCACTTACAAATGCCTTCTACCAGCACCTACAGGACTGCATGGATCAGGCAATCCCAAACAAAACTAAGACTCTTTGTACCAAAGGCAAGCGTCCAGTCTGGTGGACCCCAGCCATAAACAAGCTCTACAACAAAAGGAGAAAGCTACTACAAGATAGAGCAAAATCCTTGAAAGGTAAGACACCTTTGATCATTATAAGTAAAAAACTAAGAGCTCTCATAAAATCATCCAAGGCAAATTTTGAGAGAAAAATCGCCAAGGACTCAAAGACAATCATAAGGCCTTCTTTAGCTATGTTAGAAACCTAGGAGGAAACTCCCAGATATGCTCAGAATTAGTTCAAAATGATGTGAAGATTACTGAATCTACACACATTGCCAACATACTGGCTGACAGGTTCAGTGCAAACTTCTCCCGCCCCCCAAAAGGAGAGATATCTATACCAGAGGATTGTAGCCCCCAAACATCTCAAACGCCCAGGTGAGAACTGCTCTCTCCAAAGCAAAAACACAGCATCCATGGGACCGGATGGTGTCCCCGCTGTGTGCTCCACGAACTCAATGAGGAATTAAACCCGCAGTTAGGACAGCTGTTTAATCTTAGCCTCACCTCAGGATACGCACTCAAGGAGTGGCGACGGCGACTGTGGTCCCACTTCACAAGGGCGGTGCCTCCACCGACCCTGGAAATTACCGTCCCATTAGCTTGACAAGCCTTATCTGCAAAGCCATGGAGAGGATCATAATGGAACTCATAAATAAAGACATAGGGAACTTGCAGACTTTGGATCCAACCCAATTTGGCTTTGTCAAAGGCAGATCATGCCTTTTAAACTTGGTTGACTTTTTGAAACAGTCACCAAGGCCATTGATGAGGGAAAGGCAGTCCATACAGCCTACCTTGACCTGGCAAAGGCCTTCGACACAATACCCCACTCAGGTATCATCGAAAAACTCATCAGCTTGAATGTAAACCCATACATCACAAGATGGGTTGCAAACTGGCTAAGTGACAGAACCCACAGGGTCAGAGTTGCTGGAGCCATGTCAGACTCAAAGCCTGTCACAAGTGGTGTCCCACAGGGCTCAGTCCTGGGTCCACTCTTGTTCGGCATCTACTTTTCTGAAGTACAAGCAAACACAGGAGGGTTATGGCTGACAAAGTTTGCAGATGACTGCAAACTGGCCATAGTCGAAAACACATCTGACACAGATATCCTTCAGAAGGGCCTCACAGAAACGGATAACTGGTGCCAGAGCCATGGCCTAAAGTTAAATGCCAAGAAATGCATAGTCATACCCTTGGAAAAACAAGGTTACCCCTAGCTACCATATAGGTGGCAATCCACTGAGCACAGAAGAAGTCATCAGGGATCTGGGGACCCAGGTTGACAGTAGCCTTCGCTTGACACTCATGTTGCTAAAGTAGTTAGGAAAACCTTCTACATTGCCCACCTGATCATGAAGGGATTCACATCTAGATCAAGGGAGGTCATCGTCCCCCTGTACTCATCACTCATAAGACCTATGATTGAGTACAATGCCCCATTCGGAATGTATCTGACCCGACACCTGCAGCAGCTGGAAAGGCCCCAAAAGTTCCTCACCAAAAGGATAAAGGGTCTCAAAATATGTCTTATGCTGCCCGACTGAAAGAACTCCAGCTCTATTCAGTCTCATACCGCTTGCTCAGAGGTGACCTGTGCCTGATATATAAGGCCATGTCAAACCCTGATTTGATGAATATGCTTCACCTCAAAAATCTAGATCCTCAGAACCACAAGGGCGGAGACTTAAACCTTGACATGGTTATTAATAGAACGTGCTGGAGGGACAGATTCATCACCCAGAGACTCCCTATGCTGTGGAACAAAATCCCGGTACATGTGAGGCAGAGCACCTCGCTGGCCTTGTTCAAGAGGAATCTTGACCAATGGATGGGGGATCGCAGATATACCCCAGGGATTACTTCAGTGTCACTGCTTGACAGAGGCACAGCAAAATAATGGGCATAGTTTTATTCAAACTAAAGGGGTGGCGAAAGCCAAATAACTATAGGCTAGGCTTATAAATGCCCTTGGGAAGATAGCCTAGTATGAACCTATGAACCTATGAACCTAAGAGTGGCCCCAGGACTGAACCCTGAGGTACTCCACTTGTCACTTGTCTGGAGCTGAATTTGGAGTCAGCTACTTTTACAGTGTGGGTTCTATCAGTAAGCCATTTAGCAACCCATTGGGTGACATAGGGATTAATGCCCAATTTAGTAAGTTTATCTATGATTCCAGAGTGGGGGATGGTGTCAAAGGCCTTGGCAAGGTCTAGATAGGCTGTGTGAACCACCTTACCCTTGTCCATAGCTCTGGAGACTGATTCAAAGAAGTCAATCAGGTTCAGGAGACAAGATCGGCCCTTCACAAACCCAAACTGGGTGGGGTCCAGTGTTTGAAGGTTGCCAATGACTTTGTTTTAAGTTCCATGATAATACGCTCCATGGCCTTGCAGATAAGGCTTGTCAGACTGATGGGACGGTAGTTTCTGGGATCCAAGGTGGATTCCCCCCTTGTGGATTGGGATAACTGTAGCTCTGCGCCACTCAGTGGGCATGAAACCTGAGTTGAGGCTATGATTAAACATGACACTTAGGTGAGGTGCCAGTTCATATTGTAGTTCATGTAGTACACAGCCCGGGATGTCATCTGGTCCCATGGATGCTGTATTCTTGGCTTTAGAGAGTGCGTTTTGTACCTGTGTAGCCGTTATTACTGGAATTTGGCAATCTTCGGTATTGAGATGGGCCATTTAGGGGTGAGAGGGGGGTGAAGTTGGCACTGAATCGATCTGCCAGGATATTGGCAATATCCTTTGGATCAGTATATTTAATGCCATTCTGTTTTAGCTCAGAGCAGATCTGAGCATTGCCATTTAGATTCTTGACATAGTTATAGAATGCTTTGTGGTTGTCTTTGGAATCTTTGGCAATTTTATTTTCGTAACTAGCTTTGGAGGATTTTATGAGGCATCTCAGTTTCTTACTGAGGCTAGTAAGGGAGTTTTGCATCCTGGGATTTTCCTCTTTTGCAAAAGTTTCTTCCTTTGTTGTAAAGTTTGTTTATGGCAGGGGACCACCAGATTGGCTTCCTTTTTGGATGAGAGCATTTTGGTTCTATTTGGGATGGCACGATTCATGCATGAGTGGATGTGCTTGTACAGTGCCTTAGTGTAGGATTCAGCAGTTGAACTTTCAGTTCCCGTCTGCATGGGTGTCATGAAGTTTGTCACTTCTGACTTGAGTAGCATGAAGTTGGCTTTGGAGAAGTTTTTTATGGTGGTTTCTTTACTGGGGGGTGGGGGTGGGATGTGGATGTTAAGGGTGATTAGCTTATGGTCAGACCTGACTAACGAGGGGGTGACCATACTAAATAGCACTAGGAGCGGCTATAAGGCCCTGCAGAACTGCGGTGGCAAAGCCTGCCCTGGATTTGGAGAAGAGAGGCAAATGATAATGCTTTGTGAAGGTATGAACAGAGCTCCAAGTAGCAGCTTCTAGAATGTCTTTGGTTGGAACTCCTCTGAGAAAGGCTGCTGAAGTAGAGGCAGCCCTGGTGGAATGTGACCTGATTCCCTTGGGCACTGGTTTACCATGGTGCAAGAAGCAGAAATGAATGCAGTGGCTTATCCACTTAGAAATAGTCTGCTTTGATATAGCCTTCCCCTCTGATCCTGAAGCAATACCACCAGTAGTTGCTCAGACTTTCTTAGAGATTTGGTCCTGTTTAAGTAGAATCTTAGTTGCCTGTGTACGTCCAATGAACGCAGAATCTGCTCCCCCTCGTTCTGCGGATTTGGGTAAAATGTTGGCAGGTGAATTGTTTGTTTAAGAGCCGCAATGGATACCACCTTAGGCATAAAGGAAGGACTGGCCCTAAGGGACACCTTGTCCGGGTAAAATGTAATAAAAGGCTCCACAGCCATGACAGCCTGTAGTTCTGAAACCCTTCTTGCTGAAGTGATTGCCAAGAGGAAAGCTGTTTTCTAAGATAAAAATTTTATATCCGCAGTAGCTGCTGGTTCAAAAGGAGGCAGGGTGAGTTTTTCCAGAACAAAACTGAGGTCTCATGCAAGAGCTGGTGATCTTCTGGGAGGCCTTAAATGTTTGCCCCCTCTAAGATACTGTTTTAGCAGAAGATGAGAAAAGAGGAGAGGCTCCGTGTTGTAATGAGCCAAGATGGCAGAGGCATGGATTTTTATTGAAGAAAAAGATAGGCCCTTGTCAAGCATCTCAGTCAAGTAATGTAAAATCTGAGGGATATTTGGTTTTGCTGTGTCCATTCCTTGTGCTTGGTTCCAAGCACAGAATCTCTTCCATTTATCAGCATAAGATTTTCTAGTACTAGGCCTTCTGGCTTCCAAAATGACATCCATCACAGATTTATTGAGAGGTGTTGTTTGAATAATTAAATGATCAGGTTCAGAGTTTGGAGCTGAGTGTGCAGGATTTGATTGTTCTGCTGAGACAGTAGATGAGGTATTTGAGGCAACTACCAAGGAGGGAGTTGACACATATTCCTTAAAATTGGGTACCAGTGCTGGTGAGGCCAGTCCGGAGCAATCAGGATCATTTTTGTTTTTTTCTGTCTGGCCTTTAGTAAGACCTTGGAGAGAAGAGGCAGAGGGGGAAAGGCATAGACTGATAGGATTTTCCAACTGAAGGATAAGACATCCACTTTCCATGCTTGTCTGTGATAAGTCCTTGTGCAGAATTTGTCCGGTTGATAATTTTGGGGAGGGGCAAATAGATCTATGTCTGGGCTCCCCCATTTTTGTGTTACCATGCTGAAGATTTGTGGATCCAGTTTCCACTCATGTGGGTTCATAAGATTTCTGCTTAGGTCGTCTGCCAGAGTATTTTGTTTTCCTGGCAGGAACTGAGCTTGAAGTTGTACTTGGTAAGTCAAAGCTGTGTTCCACAATGCCATGGCTAGTCTGCAAAGGGGGTAGGAATGTGTACCCCCTGCCTGTTTATGTACCACATAACCATGGTGTTGTCTGTCTTTATCAATAGTTGTCCTGGATGAAGTAAGTCCTTGAAGGCTGTCAGAGCATTCTGAACAGCTAGCATCTCTTTCTGGTTGATATGCAGATGCATTTGTTTTGGGCTAAATATGCCGTGAATGCATCTCCCAGCCAGGTGGGCCCCCCAAGCATAGTCTGATGCATCTGTAGTTAGGGTTTGGGTGGCAGGGGGTAGAGTGAATGACAGTTCCTTGTTTTGGGGACATGTCTCTGCCCACCAAAGAAACTCCTGTTGTAGGCAGGGAATGAGAGGAATCATTGTTTCCAGACTGTGACAATGTTGACTCCATAAACTTTTTAGGTACCACTGAAGTTTCCTCATATGCAGTCTTGCATATGGAATTAGTAGAATGCAGGATGCCATGAACCCGAAAGCCTGCAGAATTTGTCTTGCAGATAACTGGGTTTTTGTTGCCATCTGTTTGAAGTATGTTGTCAGTTGCCTTTGTTTGTTTGGCGTAAGGTAAGCCATCTGGGCAGTTGTATTCAAGCTTGCACCCAGGAATGTAATTATTTGAGAGGGTACCAGTTGGGATTTCTTTTCATTTAATGTGTATCCTAGGCATGTTAGTAGCCTTTTTACAAATGCCAGATGTTGAAGAAGAATGTCCTTGTTTTCTGCTTGAATGAGACAGTCTTCCAGGTAAGGATAAATTTGTATGCTTCTTTGTCTGCAAAATGCAATTACTGGTGCCAGGCACTTTGTAAAGACCCTGGGCACAGTAGATAAGCCAAAGGGAAGTGCAGAGAACTGGTAATGCAAAAAACCTGCCTTGAAGCAGAGGTATCTTCTGCACGATTCCCTTATTGGGATATGCAGGTATGCCTCTTTTAAGTCTAGAGTCACTAACCAAGCGTTCCTGCCCAGCATAGGCAATAGCTGTTGTAAAGTCAGCATTTTGAATTTTGGAATGTCCGGGAACGTGTTCAAAATAGATAAGTCCAGCATTGGACGCTAGGCATTGTCTTTTCTGGGTACCAGGAAAAGTCTTGAATAAAAACCTTGTCCTTTTTCCTGTTCTGGTACTGGTGGTCCATGAGGGACATAACTTGTTTCTGAGCCTCTGCCCATTGATGTTGTGGCAGATCTGGCCAACCGTTTGGAACTGGCTAAGTATGGAAATGAAATCTGTACCCCTGGGATACTATGTTTAATATCCACTTGTCCTGTGTGATTAACTGCCAATTTTGAGCATGAAGTGCTAATTTTCCACCCAAGGGGGCTGCCAAAAGATAAGTGCTTGGTGAATGTAGAGGGAAGTCATTGAGACTGCTTACTGTAGGGTTGTACTTTATTTCCTCCAGATTTGGAGGTGGAGGCACCCCATTGCTTTTACCTGTAAGAACCCTGTGTTTGGTATCTAGAGCCTTTTGAGTGCCTGGATTTGCCTTGAGAGGCTCTGTTGGACACAGAAAAGGACCAATTTTAGTAGGCCAGTGCCTACTGAACCTGGGTGGCTGCACTTGTAAGAAATCTTTTGCAGTTTGCATAGATTTAGCTTTGTCTTCCATTTTCTTTAAAACCTCTTCTGCCTTATTACCAAACAGAGTAAGGGGCATCTAACAATTTAGCTTTAACATGATCAGGCAGATTTTGCTCCTTGAGCCAGGCATGCCTTCTAATCACAGATCCAGTAACTGCGGCCCTGCAAGAGACCACCAAGGAATCAAAACCACATTGCAAAGTATGCTTTCCAACCTGTTCTGCTGCATGAAATAATTTCTGTAATTCTTTATTTTCCACACAATCAGAAATCAACATAATTTTCTGTTTCAATAAGCCCATAACATGCTGTTGATATTTAAGCATATGAAATTGGCAGTTTAAAGCCCTAATTGTCAAGGCTACAGACGTATAAACCTTCTTTCCCCATCTATCCAGTGCCCTGGAATCTCTATCAGAGGGGGTAGGATTTTTGGCTGTAGAGGCCTTTACACCTTTGGGACCCTGTGAGATAGCCTCAGGATCAGCAGCAGGATTTTTGAATAGAAATTTGTGGGAGTCAGGAACCCTGTAATATCTGTCTGGCTTACTAGGAGCCGGAGGTAGGGAATCAGGAGCCATGCTTGATTCCGAAAACACATCATCAACAATGTCTAATGCAGGAGGTATTGCCAAAGGCCTATGCTGAGGAAGAAGAAGAAAATCCCTAAGCCTCTTTTTTGATTCAGAGAAATCCTGATTCTCCCAATGAAAATGTTCTCTTAAAGTATGCAAGGTTTCTCCAAAAGAATAATCCTCAGGAAGAGATGCAGATGGCATGGGTTCTTCTGCATCTGAATCCTCATAGGGTGGAATAGAAAATTCCTGATCAGAAGAGGAATCAGAAAAAATGGAAACCTGATCTGAAGATTCATAATCAGTGTCTTGCCTAGGCCTCTTAGCAGGGGTTTGGGAACCCCTGATCAAGGTAATTAAGTCCTCAGCCATTTTGACCATCTGTTTTTTTAGGCATAGGAGCCTGAGCATGTGGCTCATGCATCGGTTTTTTAGACTTACAAGATGCTTTTAAGCTTGTTTTTAAAGCTGATGTCGGTTTTATATAAAAATGTTGAGGCATGAAAATAAACTCAGAAGCCGGTGCCTGCTCGGCAGCTCCAGACCCATCCAAGGGAGAGACATCCACGGGTTCAATACTCTGAGAATCTCGCGGCATGCCAGACTCCACATGAGTCTCGGTAGAGGCCTGCGACTCAAAAGTAGCAGGTATCAGGGGCTGCGAAAGCACCTCACTGAGTACCGGTGAACCGGCGACTGGCTTAGGAGAAGCTTCGTCGTCTGTTTTGGACCTCAACGGTATGTCTCTGTCTTTTTTCTTGCATTTTATGTGAACTCCGGTAGTCGGATTGCTAACCGATGACATTTCAGGGTAAATAAATCTGGATCCAAAATATTTTGAAGCAAAAATATACTGACGCTTAATAGTTTGTGTTGGTTAAATCTAGCACAAAACCGACACCTAGGCACGTTATGATCTGGGCCTAGGCAAGGAATACAGTACAAATGAAAATCCTTATGAGGTATTTGCTTCCCACAAGTAATGCAATTATTAACTTTTACTGACATCGGTAAGGAGCAAGAAACATTTTCCCCAACGGGGTACTTATCTTTAGTTGAAGACTTCGGTTTTGAAACTCGAATGCAAAAATTTCAGGAGTCAGCCGATGGGCACTTGCGAACTCCTTCTGCTTCGGGCACCGCGCAGCAAGAAAGGCTGAATAAAATGGCGTTGGCTGCATGTTTTATACCAAACAAAAAACTGGAAATAACTCAAACCATATACTAGCTACACGGATCAATGAAGGCATTCTTAGGTGTAGTGTAGATACCACCAATAATTCCGCAACCGACTCGAACCAAAATAAATGTAGTTTATTCCAAAATTCAATCAAGCAGACAAGTAGAGCAGGATTAAGTGCTTTCGTCTCCTTACCGGAGACCTCTTCAGAATCAATATTGAAATGCTGGCAGCGCTATTTGTAACACTACCACTCACAATGTTGCCATCAATAAAACAATTAAACAGTTAAATAATTGAATAATAAGCAATTACGAGATCCCTATCTTGAAGATGTATCTCGTCATACGTACACAGTAGTATGTATTGAACAAAACTGAACCGAATGCCTCACAATAGATACCTAGTACTAATCAACTGAATTAAAACATAAGTATATATATATATATATATATATATATATATATATATATATATGTTTTTATATAAAATATTAAAACTCTATATTAAAATATATATGCTATAAATATTGTAAAATACTGTTATAAATACTGACCATATAAAAATATATATATAAATAGTTTAAATATTTTAAACATTTTAAATATATACAGTTATATAAAAAATGTATAATATATACAGTTATATATAATGTACATAAATATAAATATATATAAAAATATATATAAGAAAGTGTAAAAAATATATAAAATATATCAATTTAAAATTGTATAGAAGTGTATAAAATAAATGAATAGGTATACAATACTAGTATTGTATACCTTTGTATGCTTTTTTGGGGTCTTGTGCCAGTAATTTTAGGGTTGGTGTTATTGATATATTGTCATTAAGACCCTTCCCACTGCACGCATCTAATTTTAACTGCCATACCATCTCCCTATATGCAAGTTTTGTTTCCCAGTCACCTCCTCTATCTAGGGGTTCCACAATCTCCAATACCCAAAACTTGAAATTAGCATTTGGGCATACAAGTGAATGTCTATATAATGCATTATTCTCATTTTACGGTTAATATCCCTTATATGTTCATATATCCATTTCATTAAGTGCCTTTCAGTTTTTCCTATGTAGTAACACCAGCAGAATTTACAATAGGCTAGATATACAACCCCCTTGGTATAACAAGTACTGTATGTCTTAGCCTCTTCTCTCCTGCAATAAAAGGATATTGGGGGTATCTATTGCATCGAAACGTGCCCCTTTTATTATTAGTGTTATTGTAACTTTTTCCAGAATATCTTTCTTTACCCTTTTCCAAAATGTTTTTCAAATTTTCATTTCTCCTATAACTATACGTTAGTCTGTTCTTAAAAAACGTCACTCTAGTAGGCATAGATCTAAACATGTCCCATATATCGTTAATACATTTTTTAAGCCATTCAATATTTTTGTAATAAGTTAATGTCAAATAGGGAGTAGTCTTAATGTCTCCAATGTTCTTCTCACCACTATTTTCTGTGTCACCAACATGTATAGTATCCGCCAAATTATAATCAGAACTAAGCAACGGAGTATATTTAGTGCTCCTTCTATCTATCACAAACTTTTTTATATTCTCAATTAATTCATGTGGGTACCCCCTTTCATAAAACATATTTTCTAGAATGTTTAACTCTTTCAAAAATATATCCTGTTCTGTAGTCATCCTAGAAACCCGGATCATTTGTCCCTTTACCACATTCTTTTTCAATTGGACTGGATGGTCACTATCAAAGTGAAGATATGCAATCAAAAAGTTCTTTTTCCGATAAATAGTGGACTTATATCTTTTAGCGGTCTCATCTTTATATAGTTTCACATCAAGATAATGAATTTCATCTTTATGAATTTCATGGGTAAAACTAAGGAAAGAGGTACTTTTGTTAATATAGTCAACAAATTCACTAATAATGTGCTCCGGACCTATCCATAAAATAAATATGTCGTCCAGGAATCTATAATAACTGTGAATATATTGGTGGTATTCTGATACAAAAACATAATATCTCTCCCAATATAACATGATGATATTAGCGTACATGGGGGCACAAGGAATAAAGAACAGAGCACCTCAACAACAGTCATATGCCCAGGTGGCGGGGGACTACTAGTACAACAGGAGGAGAATGTACAAATAGAAAGGGGAAATAGTGAGATGGGGTCCATGAGTCTCTCTTTTGAGAATATACAAAGAGAGACCGGAGCGACTTCTATCTTACATTCTTTAGACAATTTTAATATTTTTAATTTTACTGATACAGTGATAAATGAGACTTTTTTAAAATTGTTCACCAAAGGGTTCACTTTTGTGCCTCACAAGATACCCAGTATAGATAGTATTTTATTGGATATTAAATTATTCACCAGGAAGTTAAATATTTCTGTCATTTTTAAGTATAGGGGATATTTTGGTGAGCCAGGGAACTTACTGTATTCCTTGTGCCGCTAATATCATCATGTTATATTGGGAGAGATATTATGTTTTTATATCAGAATACCACCAATATATTCACAGTTATTATAGATTCCTGGACGACATATTTATTTTATGGATAGGTCCGGAACACATTATTAGTGAATTTGTTGACTATATTAACAAAAGTACCTCTTTCCTTAGTTTTACCCATGAAATTCATAAAGATGAAATTCATTATCTTGATGTGAAACCATATAAAGATGAGACAGCTAAAAGATATAAGTCCACTATTTATCGGAAAAAGAACTTTTCGAATGCATATCTTCACTTTGATAGTGACCATCCAGTTCAATTGAAAAAGAATGTGGTGACGGGACAAATGATCCGGGTTTCTAGGATGACTACAGAACAGGATATATTTTTGAAAGAGTTAAACATTCTAGAAAATATGTTTTATGAAAGGGGGTACCCACATGAATTAATTGAGAATATAAAAAAGTTTGTGATAGATAGAAGGAGCACTAAATATACTCCGTTGCTTAGTTCTGATTATAATTTGGAGGATACTATACATGTTGGTGACACAGAAAATACTGGTGCGAAGAACATTGGAGACATTAAGACTACTCCCTATTTGACATTAACTTATTACAAAAATATTGGATGGCTTAAAAAATGTATTAACGATATATGGGACATGTTTAGATCTATGCCTACTAGAGTGACGGTTTTTAAGAACAGACTAACGTATAGTTATAGGAGAAATGAAAACTTGAAAAACATTTTGGAAAAGGGTAAAGAAAGATATTCTGGAAAAAGTTACAATAACACTAATAATAAAAGGGGCACATTTCGATGCAATAGATATCCCCAATGTCCTTTTATTGCAGGAGAGAAAACTTTAAAACTTCCTAGTTTAAGAACAATTTTAAAGGCTAAGACATACAGTACTTGTTATACCAAGGAGGTTGTATATCTAGCTTATTGTAAATTCTGCTGGTGTTACTACATAGAAAAAACTGAAAGGCACTTATGGAAACGGATATATATGAACATATAAGGGATATTAACCGTAAAAATGAGAATAATGCATTATATAGACATTCACTTGTATGCTCAAATGCTAATTTCAAGTTTTGGGTATTGGAGATTGTAGAACCCCTAGATAGAGGAGGTGATTGGGAAACAAAACTTGCATATAGGGAGATGGTATGACAGTTAAAATTAGATGCGTGCAGTGGGAAGGGTCTTAATGACAATATATCAATAACTCCAGCCCTAAAATTACTGGCACAAGACCCCAAAAATGCATACAAAGGTATACAACACTAGTATTGTATACCTATTCATTTATTTTATACACTTCTATACAATTTTAAATTTATATATTTTATATATTTTTTACACTTTCTTATATATATTTATATATATATTTATGTACATTATATATAACTGTGTATATTATACATTTTTATATAACTGTATATATTTAAAATGTTTAAAATATTTATATTTATATTTTTATATGGACAGTATTTATAACAGTATTTTACAATATTTATAGCATATATATTTTAATATAGAGTTTTAATATTTTATACAAAAACATATATATACACATATATATATATATATATATATATATATATATATATACTTATGTTTTAATTCAGTTGATTAGTACTAGGTATCTATTGTGAGGCATTCGGTTCAGTTTTGTTCAATACATACTACTGTGTACGTATGATGAGATACATCTTCAAGATAGGGATCTCGTAATTGTTTATTATTCAATTATTTAATTGTTTAATTGTTTTATTGATGGCAACATTGTGAGTGGTAGTGTTATAAATAGCGCTGCCAGCATTTCAATATTGATTCTGAAGAGGTCTCCGGTAAGGAGACGAAAGCGCTTAATCCTGCTCTACTTGTCTGCTTGATTGAATTTTGGAATAAACTACATTTATTTTGGTTCGAGTCGGTTGTGGAATTATTGGTGGTATCTACACTACACCTAGGACTGCCTTTATCTATCCGTGTAGCTGGTATATGGTGTATGTTTTATACCCCTGACGACCTGATGTCATGGAAGAGGAGACAGCAACCGACGCAGGACCCAAGACTTTGTTATTCAGGCCGACTGAGGACAACCTGCCAGCAGATTATCCAAATGTAATGACTGCAACAGTGAAACATGAAAAACATTTGAGCCTTGCTAGATAATGTATACAAGAAGCAATGAAAAAATGTTAAATACATAAGAGGAACACTATGTATAATGTGAAAAACTGAATTATTTCTAAACTGTACTTTAAGCAAACAAAAATAATATGAATAATACAGGTGTATCAAAGCTCTTTGGCAATTAATACCACTGGTTACATCTCTGTTTTATAAAAGGAAAGCTGATCTCACATGAAGAAATTAGGCCAGTATTTGACATTTGAAAGAAAAAATGCTCTTGAGACTGGTGGCCTTTCTTCTCATTTTCAGTGCTATTTTAATCTGATGTAGTAACCTTGTTTATGTAAAGCACATACAATCCCACCATACCTCTCAACTGTCCCTGACTTTCAGGGATGCCCCTGATTTTGACTCAAATTTTAGCTCTGTCCCTCTTAATCCCTCCTAAAACTAGTGACTTTTGGAGGAAAGGTGGTGAATTACACTTAATGAATAATGACAATAATTAAGAGTTATAGACTTCATTTATTTCAGAAAATGTGTATTAATTCATATGCTCTGATTCTGTCAATGTTTCAAGTTAATAGCACTAATATTTTAAAAGTGTCCCTGATTGTCCCTGATCGTTTCTTGACTTGTCCCTGATTCTGTTGAAATTTGTCCCCGAATGGTTGAGAGGTCTGAATCCCACCAGAGAAATAAACTACACTTCCCACTTGAGGTAAGATCCTGGAAGATTGACACAAAAAGCAGTTTCTTTATACTAACACCAATGTTTGAAAACACAGTAGGCTGCTGACAACTTCACAAAAACATTATAAAATAAAACTCCCAAACCGATAAAACAAACAGTGAAAAAAACAAAATGTATTAAGAAAAAACAGTAACACTGGTTGAAACAAGGTTATAAACAAAAGCGTTTAATGGAGTAAGCGCTTTCACGAATACACCGCTTCTTCAGACTACAATCAAACAAACAACATCATATTTAAATGCTAAAACAAACTAATTATGACATCATACAATTAGAACCTAGCTTACTTAAAGGAACACTGTATAGCAACTCTTAAAAACAATAATGCTTCAGTGGCTTTGCCTTGAGAAAGGGTTTAAGTGAAACTATGCTGGTCAAGCCTGGAGGCTTGTCAGCATGGAATCGCAAAATACATTCTTGTTCAACTAGTTCAGTAGCATTTTTAAAGTCTCCCCCTCTCTTCTTAGCGGCTACAATCTGAAGTACTAAAAACTTAAATGTGTGGTCATATTATGCATAGCTACTGCACTGTTTTCTTTCATATTCTCGATGTCCCTAAAATGTTCTAGTATCCTATCCTTAAGGCAACAATTCGTTTTACCTACATAGAAAGAAAAACATTTAACACAGTAGCTAAAATAAACAACATTACAATTCCTACAGTCAGCATAGATATTGGGGTCAATCTTTAAACCTAAACTGGAATGTGTAAAAGGTCCTCCAGTGTGTATATGTCTGCATGCCATACAGTTTCTGCATGCACAAGTACCTATTCTCTCTGACCTAGGAAACTTAAAATCAGCAGTTCTATAACACAAATGGCTTTTCAGGGACCTGTTACTGCGAAAAATAAAATTTGTTTTTCACCTATCAGCCCTTTAAACCCTTCAACTGTAGACATACCACATTGATGTCACTAGCAAAGGTTAAAGGCATCCGTAGAACATTATTGATGCTGCGTCCAACATCATTCCTACTAACTTCCATCTGTAAGGGAACAATATTTTCATTATAATAAGGTTTACATCTATCAGCCTGGTACTCCAGACCTCAAGAATACATTTATCAATGTCATACCCTTATCAATGTCATACCCTTTATATCCTCTCTCAATTAATTCTGATTTAAGTTGGTCCAAAGCAAGTTGCAGCTGGGTATCATCATTATGTAGATGCATCATCCTAAAAACTTGTCCTTGTACAATATTCTGTTTAGTGTGTTTCGGATGCATACTACTATTGTGCAATAAGTTGTTCTTCCTCACTGGCTTCCTATACAGACTGGTACTGATATAATCTAACTGATGCTTGCTGACTGTAACATCAAGAAAATTTATTTCATTAGGAGAATATGTATGTGTAAACCTCAGAAAACTCGTAGTCCCATTCAGATATACAATGAAATCAGTAAGAGCTTGTTCAGAACCCTGCCACAACAAAAAATATCATCCACAAATCTTGTGTACCAGGCAATGGATCCACTAAACAATTCACTAGAAAATATATATTCATGTTCCCATTTGACCAAAGAAAGGTTGGCATAGCTATTGGCAAAGGCAGTGCCCATAGCCAGGCCAACCTTCTGTAAAAAGCTTGTGTCCCCAAAAACAAAAACATTATTATCTAATACAATGTCAAGCAATGTACAAATCAACCGCACTTTGTTATTCTCCATCCCCTTGTCACAAAGCAACTCTCTCACCTTCTCTATATCCCATTCATTGGGAATGACAGTAAACAATAACTCAATATCTAGAGTCACAAAATAGCAACCATGCTCAACATCTCTCAATTTGGAGCTGAGCATATTCAAAAGGTCTTAGTATCTTTCAAGACAGTTGAACAACTATCCAAAATTGGATGTAAAATTTTCTCGATATATATGGAAAGGGGTTCTGTAGCCCATCCTTTACTATACTGAACTAGACTGTACTGAAATAATAGGGCGGATTCCTCAAGCTTTTATGTATTTTTGGTAACCCATATACTACGGGTATCACAGGATGTTCAACAGAAAAATAATTAAAGATGAACTCGGACAATTCATAAAAATAAAATATTACACACTTGAGCTAACTCACAGTATTTCAACAGTAACAGAGCAACAGTAGCAGCTGAGCAACACATCAACAGAGAAAGGTGAATGATGTTGTCACAAGCACTACACCACCTGCATGTACATAGTCCAGATCCCATTGGTTACTCCAGTGAGACTACTTCATATGCAGTCGATGCAGTTTCTGTGAACCTTGTATGATCTTTGTGGGTAATTTGCATGTCTGGTCCATGCACAGAACACTGTGACTAAACAAAGAGGTAAGACTGTAAACAGGGCCTTAATCTATTGAGTATCACTAATTTATATGAACATTCAACAGTATACCAGCCCTGCTTCATTGTCCACAATGTTTATGAATAGCACATACAGGTCACAAAAAAACAGAACGCAGCCACAACTCATTTTGGTCAGCAGGACTGAAAATTACAAACCCGTATCTGTAGGATCTGTTGCATGCTGCTATCTGGGAAGTCCCCTGCAGTCTCCCAAACAGGGACCAAGTCTCAAGGATTCTCTGCAGCACAGTGTTCCTGGCATATATGACATGCCTGCAGGACTGCTACATTCCTATAGAGGTTCATGGTGTGGCAGCCACACTGCCTCCCTCCTCCCACAATTGTGGCTGATCAATCCCATACACCCATCTAAGGTCCTTCCAGTGTCAGAGCCTGCATACTGAATTTAGGTTAGGTAACAGTCATGGTTTAATCCTTCTGCAGCACAAGGTTGCTACTTACTGTCTTGCATTCTTGATGGTGCAGGTTTCATGGATTTTCTGTCCTAGGGAGAAAGTGTTGGTCTTCTCTCAATTGTCCTCATTTTTTTTTTGGAAGATCCATCAGAAAGTTATTACAGCCAACATTGCTCTGAATTTATTCATAATGGTACTACCTAATCTAATCTTGTGGATATCACAAATATATGAGTAAACAAATTCACTGCAAATTTCACCCCAGAGACATCAGTAAAAAACAGCATATTCCTAAGCATCTCAAACTCCCAACCATTATAAAAGAAATAAAAACATCCTCTATGGGACCTGATAACATACCAGTCTACCTGCTGAACAGCACTAAACATGCACTGTTGGACTTGCTCCAAAAACTATTGAACCTGAGCTTATCCACTGGCTTTTTCCACTGTGGTTTGGTGCACAGCAGTTGTGATGCCACTCCACTAGAGTAGTCCTGCCATGGACTCTAAGAATAGGTTCATAGGTATATACTAAGCTAATGACCACCTAGGCCTTTATAAGCATAGAGGCACAAGCCAACTCATTTGTGTCCCTATGTATTTTGGGTGGTTATTAGGAGGGGTATGTTAGAAATTTTCTAAAGGTCATACATTGGTGAAGTTTGCACTTAAATAAGGTTAGGGATGAACTCTGCTTCACATGCGTGGGAAGCCTATTCCAGAGCATGGGAATCCTCTGTGGCACATATCTGTCTCAGCAACATGCCCTAGGTATGTCACAAGCACAATTTAATTCCTTGGATCTAGTGGGTCTGATGCTGTTAATTTTGCAGATATGCAAAATGTCCATCACAGCTGGATATGAGGATGCCTTGTATGCCAGGTATAGATCATCTCTCGGTAACCTGTAGGAGAGTTAGTACAGAGATAGGGCTTTAACGCGATCTGTGCAAGTCAATGTGTTTATACCCTGGATTCTCGTGGTAAGGAACATTTGTGGGTGTTCCAACTGTTGTATATGTCTGGTCAGGTACATGCCAAATGGGGCATTATACTCAATGCTGGCTCTGATAAGGGATGAATAAAGTAGTACTATGACTTTCTTGGACCTGGAGGCATTGCCTTTACTTATAAGTTGGGCTATACAGAATGATTTTCTTACTACCTCGGCCACAAGCTGGTCAAAGGCCAGATTACTGTTTACATATGTTCCCAGATCCCTGACTACCAGGCCAACTCTTAAGAGTGTCTTATTGATGGAGTGATTATCCTGGGTGGCCGTTTTCCCAAAAGGCACCATAATGCATTTCTTAGCATTGAGTTTTAATCCATGACTTTGGTACCAGTCACTTGTGTTAGACCTTCTTGTAAGATATTTGTGCTGTGGGGGAACCGCCAGGTTTAGAAGCATAACTTCACTTGACAAAGCCAAATTGTGGTGGGTCCAGTGTCTGAAGGCTGTCTATGTCTTTTCTGATCATTTCATTAATAATTAATTCCATGGATTTGCATATTAGACTAGTCAGACTAATGGGGCTGTAGTTTCCATGGCTGGTTTATAGATGACTCTTGTGAACTGGGATAACAGCTGCAGTCTTCCATTCTCATGGTACAAAGCCTGTTCTCAAGCTATAGTTGAAAAGTGACAAGTAGTTGTAATAGGTCATTTCCCAATTGCTCAAACTTACCTCCTTTCTACACTATTTGATGCCTCACCTTTTCTCACCAACTTATCCAAAACCAAAATTGTCAAACTCAACAACTGTTACAATCAAATTGCAAAATTTGCTACCGGTGTCCCCTACTGAGCCCACCAGTGCCATTCTCTAAAACAACTTGACTGGCTTGAATTCCCTAATCTCCTAAATTATTATCGACTTTCCTTTGCCCATAATCTCCTACTACTCCCAGACAAAACTCCAGCTCTGGACAATCTACTAGTACTACAAGCTAAAACTAGACAACTTTGCTTTAGCGACAAAACATTAATCAAGGCCACCAAGACCAACAACACAGCAGGGGATTCCCTCTTTCCTAACTACATAGGCAAAATTTGGAACACTCTACCTACTGCTATTACCTTGGCAGGCTCAAAGATTACATTTAAAAGACTCCTGAAAGAACACCTAAAGCACCCATGGATATGCACATGTTCCCCACCTGGCTGACCTCCTCCCTGCTCCCACCCTCTCCCCTTACTCAGACTACAGCTTCATCATTAAAAGAATGCAACTTCTCTAGCTTCCATCCAGTTCTACCTCCACCTCTAATTCATACCCCTTAGTCAATACCTATATATCACTGCTAGGACATACTGTTATCTATCCACTACACTTTTCTCTTTACACCTCTACTCTTGCTTAAGCTACTTACTCCTGCTTTTCTTACTTACCTGTTATCCAGTTTCCCATCTCTGTCTCTTCTCCTGCTACTATACTCCCTACTATGTCTAATCGTTGCTCTCTTTGTTGCTATACTCCCTGTTGTGGCTAACTTGCTCACAAGTCATCTGTATAAAGCAAAAAATGCAACCCCTACTAACAATGTTCACTATTATGTAATGCCTCAACCTAAAACTATAAAAGATGTGTTCAGTCTATGTAATTATGTTAAATCAAGCTTCAATGCTATGTTACTAGTCAATGTTAAGTTTGGTACTATGTAAATTTGAATGCTTCTGTATACACCTTATATTTTCCTTAAAATGTAACTGTGGAGCTTTTCTCCCCAGGCCTCCACTGAAAATTTACATGCATCCAGTTGGACTTTCACGGTCAACAAATGTAAAATAAATAAGTAATAAATGTTGTTGGAGCTCACTGAGGCTGTGTTTTTGGCTTAAGTAAGCACTGCCAGGGCCAGCTCCCTGCTAATAGCTGGGAGGGTGCTTACATTAATAGGTATTTTATGGGAGAAGTGAGGGGGGGGGTGAAATCTGAGCTACATTTGTCAGCCAGCAGATTCACCATGTCACTCTGCTCAGTGAAGATGGCACCATTGACGACCAGTTCACACACTGCTGTGTGCTGTCTTTGAGGTTAAAGACATGGCTGTAGAAGGCTTTGTGGATGTATTTAGCCTGTGAGGTTATCTTGACCTCATAACTGGTCTTGCTGGACTTAATTAGTCCTCTCAACTTCCTGTTTAGTTAAATTAGACAGCTCCTACCATTATAGAAGATGCTTTTCCTGATTTTAGCCATAATGTTTTTTTTTTCTTTTGGTATATACTCTATTAAGGTTAGGATTCCACCAGCATGGTTTATTTTTAGAGTTTGTTTTGGGCTTACATCTAGTAGGTACAGCAGCCTCTATACAGCCATCTACATGGTTGTTCAGGGTTTTTGTGAACAATTCTGCAAAAGTTGCTGTGAACTGAAGTTAGAAGAGGCACAGAATTTTGACAAAAAAGAAGTTTTGTACTCACCATAATGTTCCATGTGTGTTGTCCATCTTCTCGTTCATTCTTACTTGATTGGCTAAGGATTCGAGCCTCAGATCCGTCTTGGCCTTTATTTTCAAGCTCAAGGTCCTCTGCCAGCTTATGGCTAATTCCCTATCCCAGCATGCATTGCAGTCATCCTCAGATCTTGTTTGCCCTAAGTTTATAATCGTATTGCCGAACCCCAAGGAAGGGCTCAGAGGCTGAAGAAGAAGGGCAGAGGTCAAGGGCATCCAATATGACTAGACCCGGTCTTCTAGGAGTAAAAAGGGAGAGGGAAGGGTGGGGATGCAAGAATGAAGGCAAAGATGGACAACACACATGGAACTTTAAGGTGAGTACATAACTTCTTTATATGTTGTCCTATCATGCGTTCATTCTTACTTGATTGGGACAGCATCCCTAGCAACCTGATTCTTGGGTGGCTCACGGGAAAATATTCCTCAGAACCATGGATCCAAAGGAGGCCCTACTCCTGGAGGCCAAATCAACTTTGTAATGAGTGATAAAGGTATGGGGGTTAGCCCATGTTGCTGCAGCACAAATAGTGTCAATAGGCACCTTAGCCAGAAAGGCTGAAGAAGTAGCAATGGCTCTTGAAGAATGAGCCTTAACTTTTTGCAGAAGTTCTTTACTTTGAGACTTGTAAACAAAGGTTATACAATCTGACAGCCATTTAGAAAGTGTAACTTTAGACACTGCGGATCCTTTTTAAGAATGTGAAAAGGAAACAAATTGTTCATCACATTTCCGGAATTCTGTAGTTCTATGTAGGTAAAAACGTAACGGTCTATGTACGTCCAACTGATGTAACATGTACGCTGCTTTGTTTTCATAATTTGGGAAAAAAACTGGTAACTCAATACATTGGATCAAATTTGTTTCTGAAACCACTTAAGGTAGAAAAGAGGGGGTTGTTTGTAAAGACACCCTGTCTCTATGGAAAAGCAAATATGGGGACTTTATGGACAATGCTTGCAACTCTGACACTCTTCTAGTAGAGGGGATAGCCACCAGGAAAATGGTTTTCCAGGTCAAACATTTTAATTTATAAGATGATGCTGGTTCGAAGGGAGAAAAAAAGAATAGTTGTTAAGAACTTACTATAACTTTAGACGTCCTTCTCTTCCAAGTTACAATATTCATAACTGTTGGGAGCTTGCTGCCTGCAGGAGCAGCGGTACGTGTGATGTTTGATGTCAGAGCCATAAACCGACATTGGCTATAAAAATGACATTTGCACATACCCACTTCAGAATGGACTGCCACATACAGGAGTACCCCTGGAAGCAAGGATGTGGAAGAGGGGGAAGTTTTTCAGACCCACATGTGACACCAAGCTAGAGGGTGCTTCATGGAGGCATGTGCCTGCTACTGAGATTTTATTGATGGAGAGAGAGAGAGACAGAGAGAGAGAGAGAGATGTCCCATCAGGTAGACCAATAGGTAAAGAAAGGGTAGGAGGGTGGGACTGAACACTGCAACATGGAAGAGAAGGACATCTAAGGTTATGGTAAGTTCTTACACAACGATTCTATGTCCTTCTATTCTCATGCTGCAGTATTCATAACTGTAGGGAGAGTACCAAAGCTTTTAGGTATGAGCCTGGGAGGAAGGATGAGGTCCCTGATCTATGAGACCATGTAGGATAGATCTAACAAATCCAGTTCTGACTCGAGAAACCAAATCTAGTTTACAATGCCTAATAGATGTATGGACTGATGACCTGGTAGTTGCTTCTAGGATAGAAGCATAGTCTACTCCCCTGAAGAAGGTCGCTGAAGAAGCTACCCTGGTGGAATGAGCTCTCACATTTTCAGTTAGAACTTTCCAATGAAGGGAGTAACATGCAGAGATAGCCTTTGAAATCCATGAAGATATAGTCTGTTTTGAGACTGCCTTCTCCAAGGCCCTTGGGTGAAATGAGACAAACAGCTGATTAGACATTCTAATGGGTTTGGTTTTGTCCAGGTAATACCCAAGTTGTCCATGGACATCCAAGGAATGCAGAGTTCATTCAGAGGAATTTTGAGGTTGAGGGAAGAAGACAAGAAGGTTAATTGTCTGATTCAAGGAAAGCTCATTAACCACCTTAGGTATGAAGGAAGGGTTAGTCCTGAGGGGAGACCCTGTCTTTATGGAAGATGAGGTAAGGAGGGATGGCCAACAGGGCTTGAATTTCTGATACCCTCCTTGCAGATGTGAGGGCCACCAGCAGTACTGTTTTCCAGGTGCACAGCTTTAGTGACGCTGATTGAGCTGGTTCACATGGAGGTAAGGTGAGTTCTTCAGGGACAAAATTTAAGTCCCATGTTGGAGGAATTGGCTTACAAGGGAGTCTGATGTGAAGGACCCCTTTCAAAAAGAGCCTAACCTCTAACCTGGATGCCAAAGGCGATACCAAAGGAAGGCAAGCAGAAATGCCAGACAAGTGGACCTTAAAAGAAGAGTATGTCAGTCCTGAATGTAGAAGCTTACATAAGTAAGAAAGAACCATGGGTACAGGAATGAGTAAAGGGTCCTGTATTTTCATTTGACACCACCTGGAAAATCTTTTCCATTTTGCCACATAATTTCTCCTTGCACTAGGTTTCCTGGCCTCCTGCAGGACACTGAGTACATACTCTGAGCAGAGGTGTCTGAAGGGGATCAGAACCCTATCACCCATAAAGTGAGTCTGAGATTGGTCACCTGAGGGTGTATTAAGGACCCCCTGTCTTGTTTGAATAGGTCAAAACAGTGGGGTAACCTGTGGTGATTGCCCCTGGCTAAAAGGTGAAGAAAGAGAAACCAATGCTGTCTTGGCCAAAAGGGAATCATCAGCAGGATTTTTGGTTTGTACCTCTGGATTCTCACATGGGGTAACGGACTAGGCTTCAAATGGCCCAAAAGGGCAGTTATCCTAGTACTAATCTATGAACCTATGAACCTATCTTCAGAAGGACCTTCTGAATCAGTGTGAAGGGGGGAAAGGCATAAAGATGCATCCCACCCAAGAGAAAGAGAAGGCGTCCACTTTCCAAGCTTGGGGATGTAGATCCCTTGTTCAAAATAGAGAAATCTGCCTGTTCTGGGAGGAGGCAAACAGATCTGCCTGAGGAATACCCCACTTGTGTAAGATCTAGGAACACCTCTCTCTGAAGCATCCATTCGTTACAGGGTGCAAAGGTTCTGCTCAGAGTTTCTGCCATTGCATTCTCTGCTGATGGAATGTACACTGCTTGCAGGAGGATATGAAGTGTTAATGCTAGGGACTGTCTGTGACTACTTTCAAGGTGTCCGGTAGGAGGACTTGCTGGAAGATCTGTAATGCTAGGTAAAGGGCCCTCATCTCTTTGATATTGATGTGGTCCTTCTGCCTGAGTGGGGACCACTCTCCCCGCACTTTTCTTAGTTTGTGGTGGTGTTGTAGAACTGCTGCACAACCCAGGTCTGAAACATCTGTGAAGATTTGCTGTAAGGGTGGAAGTATCTGCAAGGGTATGCCCTGGCTGAGATTGATGGCTGGAATCCACCATTGCAGTTCTTTTTTCAGGCAAGGTAGAACAGGGAGAGAGATATCCAGAGGGTGAGAATTTGGTTCCGAGTCTTCAGTACCCACTGGAACTTTCTCATATGCAGCATTGCCAGAGGGAGCATGGGTATCAAGGATGCCATGTGACCCAGGGCTCTCAGGAATTCTCTGGCTGATAATGTTTGAAGAGTGAGAAGATTTTTAAGGTAATGGATGAGGGTATTTTATCTTCTGGCAGAGAATGAAGGCTGCCATCTTGGTTCTTATCCTGCACCCTAAGAAGACTAGGTCTTGTGTAGGGGTCAGGTGGGACTTCTCTTGGTTCACAGTGAACCCTAAGTCTGACAGAGTTTTGGTCACCAGGTGTAGGTGATGGTAAAGGGTGTGGCGGTCCTGGTGAAGTATTAGCAGGTCATCTAGGTATGGGTATATTTGAATACCCTGTGTTCTGCAGGTGGCAATCACTGGAGCTAGACACTTTGTGAACACCCTGGGAGCTGTGGAAAGCCCAAAAGGTAATGCAGAAAAAATAAAAATGCAAGGAACCTACTGAAAAACATAGGAATTTCCTGTAGCAGGGGTGAATGGGAATGTGCAGGTAGGCATCCTTCAAATCCAGGCATACTATAAAGGCTTGGTGGGGAATAAGGGGCAAGAGCAGGTGCAAGGTGAGCATTGTGAAGGTGTGAAGCTTGAGAAAAAGGTTGAGTATGGACAAGTCCAGAACTGATCTCCAAGGACCATCTTTCTTGAGACCAAAATCATCCTTGAGTAAAATCCCTTGTTTATCTGCTGTGGTGGTACCCTTTCTATGGTGCCCTGAGCCTGTAGTTGATCCAGGATAGAAAGAAAAAGATTAAGTTGGCTTGGAGGAGGTTGGGGTATCCCTGGAAGGGGGTAGTGTCCATCAAGTCATAAAGTAACCTTTCTGAATGATGGAGAGGACCCAGGCCTCTGAGCTGATCTTCCCCAGGAGGGTAGGGAGAGGGTGAGGCATAGGGATGGGGGGCGTGAAGGGAGGTAGTGGGTTTGAGTCACAGTGACGTGGTTCTGTCCTGGTCAGGCTGCCTCTGAAAGGAAGTGGTGTTAGAGTAGGAAGAAGGTCTAAGAGTGGAATGTTTCCTAGGCTACCTCCATCCCTTAGCCTGTGATGGAGCAGAATGAGATGACTATTTCCTAACAAAGGTTGTCCTTTGAGGGTAGTTCCTATGGTACCTAGGGATAGGTGAAACCAGTACATGTTTTGAATTTTGCAACTCCTTTCCCTTTTCTTGTAGGGATTTGAGGAGCTCTGGAGAAGCTTCACTGAAAAGGGCCTTATTATCTAGTGGTGCATCCAACAACTTGGTTTGTACATCCATAGGAAGGGGTTGGAGCTTCACCCAGGAGTACGTCCTCAGGACTGAGCCTGAAGCTGCAGATTTTGAAGAGGCCTCCACTGCATCATAACTGCACTTAATAGAGTGCCTAGTCACCTGTGAGGCGGTGGAGAGTAGGGAGTTAAACTGGGTCTTAGCAGGCAAGTCTGGTACATCAGGTATGAGAGCTGAAGCATTAGAGAGGATGTCCAAAGCAAACTTGGCCATATGGGTTTGATAACTGAAGGCTCGGATGGCAAGTGTGGAGTACGTATAGACCTTTTTTCCTAGCCTATCCATAGATGTGCTGTCCTTGTTAGTGGGGAATAGAGAGGTTGAAGGCAGCTGTCTACAGGATTTGTCAGCTGAGGCTGCTATGACTGTAGGGTCTGGAAGAGGGTTCGTGAACAGGTACTGTGTATCCTAAGGGAATTTATAGAACCTGTCTGGACATTTGGAAGCTGGGGGCTGAGAGATAGGGGACTGTGTAGCAGCCAAAAATGCATCTTTAAAGGCCAGAAGCAATAGAGGGACTGCAGATGGGGAGGGCTGATCCATTTGGAATAATTCAAAATACCTCTTTTTTGTTTCTGAAACATCTGAGGCCTGCCATTTGAAGTGTTCTCTCATGAGAGAGATGGTATCTCCAATAGAAAATTCTTCTCCTGGAGATTTAGGACTGATTGAGTCCTCTTTCTCAGGGGTAATGAAGTCCTTGGGGGATTCAATTTGAGAGCAGTAAGTAAAGGAATCTTCAGAGAAGGAGTATTCTTCCTCTGATTCTTCAACGGCCTGCACTGGAAAAGAATCAGATTGAGGTACCTGCGACTGGAGGGCCTGGAATGCCCTGAAAAGAGTTTGGGAAAAAAAAACTCTCATCCAGGTGCAGGTTGCTGTTCTGTATATTTTGATTTCTGTTTCCTCTTCATGGGAGTTTTTTTTTTTTCAAATAATTTTTTATTTTCCAAATAATATAATGTTTAACAATACAATCATCAATAAACAAGTATTATACACCTTTATATAGGTTCATAGGTTGGCACTAGGCTGTCGGCCCTAGGGCCTATACAAGCCTAGCCATAACAATTCCCTGGCTATTTCTTCCCACACTATTTATTTCCCTGAACCCCTCTTTAGCAGGGCAACTGATGTGATCCCCAGGGTGAATTTCCTTTCTCCCATCCAATCATCAAGGTTCCTTTTGAAGAGGGCCAAAGAGGTGCTCTGTTTGACATGTATGGGCAGTCTATTCCAGAGTCTGGGGAGTCTCTGGGTCAGGAACCTATCCCTCCAGCATGTTTTGTTTATTGTGATGACAAGGTTTAGATCCCTGGAGCGTGTGGCTCTGAGAGATTGGGATTTTTAAGTGTAGCATGTCCAACAGCTCTGGGTTTGACATGGCCTTGTATGTTAAGCAGGGATTGCGTCAGAGTAGACGATATGCGACAGAGTACAGCTGGAGTTTTTTAAGGCGGTCAGCATAGGACATCTGCTTTAGGCCTGTGATTCTTTTAGTGAGAAATTTCTGCGGCCTTTCCAGTTGCTACAGATGTCTTGAGAGGTACATACCAAATGGGGCGTTGTGTTCTATAATGGGTCTAATGAGGGATGAGTACAGTGGGACAATGACCTCCTTTTTTCTGGATGAAAAGCCCTTAGTGATGAGGTGTGCCACATAGAAGGATTTCCTGACTGTTGTGGCGATGTGATTATTGAAGGTGAGACCATTTTTGACCTGCGTCCCTAAGTCTCTTATCACACTTTCAGTGTTTAGTGTACTGCCACCTATGTGGCAAATCACAGGTACATGTTTTTTCCAAAAGGGGACAACTATACATTTCTTGGCATTGAGCTTGAGCCCATGGCTCTGGCACCAAGCATCTGTTTCTGTAAGGCCCTTTTGTAGACTATCCACATAATTTGGGGATTCAATAACGGCTCCCAGTTTGCAGTCATCTGCGAACTTTGTTAGCCACAGTCCCTTAGTGCTGGCCTGTACTTCAGAGAAGTAGATGCCAAACAAGAGAAGTCCCAGGACTGAACCCTGAGGTACTCCACATGTCACTTGTGTGGAGCTGGATTTGGAGTCAGCTACTTTTACAGTGTGGGTTCTGTCAGTAAGCCAGTTGTCAACCCATCTAGTGATGTAGGGATTAATGCCCAGCTTAGTAAGTTTATCTATGACTCCAGAGTGTGGGATAGTGTCAAAGGCCTTGGCGAGATCCAGATAGGCTGTGTGGACTGCCTTACCCTCGTCCATGGTCCTGGAGACTGATTCGAAGAAGTCAATCAGGTTCAGGAGACAAGATCGGGCCTTCACAAACCCAAACTGGTTGAGGTCCAGTGTTTTAAGGTTGCCAATGTCTTTGTTTATAAGTTCCATTATAATACGTTCCATGGCCTTGCAGATCAGACTCGTCAGACTGATAGGGTGGTAGTTCCCGGGATCCAAGGTGGATCCCCCCTTGTGGAGTGGGATAACTGTAGCTGCGCGCCACTCAGTGGACATGAAGCCTGAGGTGAGGGTATGATTAAATATGACACTTAGGTGAGGTGCCAGTTCATTTTGTAGTTCATGTAGTACACAGCCCATGATGTCATCTGGTCCCATGGATGCTATATTCTTAGCTTTGGAGAGTGCATTTTTTACCTGTGTGGCCGTTATTACCGGAATTTGGAAATCTTCCGGTATTGAGATGGGCCATTTAGGGGGTGAGAGGGGGTGAAGTTGGCAATGAATTGATCTGCCAGGATATTGGCAATATCCTTGGGATCAATATATTTAATGCCATTCTGTTGTAGCTCAGAGCAGATCTGAGCATTGCCATTTAGATTCTTGATATAGTTATAGAATGCCTTGTGGTTGTCTTTGGAATTTTTGGCAATTTTATTTTCGTAACTAGCATTGGAGGATTTTATGAGGGATCTTAGCTTCTTACTGAGGCTGGTAAGGGAGTTTTTTGCATCCTGGGATTTTCCTCTTTTCTGCAACAGTTTCTTCCTTTTGTTGTAAAGTTTGTTTATGGCAGGGGACCACCAGGTTGGCTTCCTTTTTTTGGAGGAGAGCATCACGATTCATGCATGAGTGGATGTACTCGTACAGTGCCTTAGTGTAGGACTCAGCAGTCGAACTTTCAGTTCCCATCTGCATGGGTGTCATGAAGTTTGTAACTTCTGACTTGAGTAGTATGAAGTTGGCTTTGGAAAAGTTTTTTATGGAGGTTTCCTTACTTGGGGGGTGGGGGGTGGGATGTGGATGTTAAGGGTGATTAGTTTATGATCTGATCTGACCTGACCAACGATGGGGTGACCGTAGGTGTGGAGCATCAGTTTCCCATGTTGGTAATGACCAGGTCTAGGATATTGGAGCCTCTGGTGGGACTATGGATTAGTTAATCCAGGGCAGTGGAATTTATGAATTCCAAGAACCGTTGGGCAAAGGTGTTGGTATGCGAGTAGTTTTCCCAGTTAATGGCAGGGTAGTTGAAATCACACAGTATTAGGGTGTTTGGTTGTATATTAATATTTTCCAGTATGTTTAGAGAAAGGTGTAGTGAGAATCTTGGGGCATGGTGGGGGATCTGTACAAGGTACAATTTGTATTGCAGTCTTACCTAGTGTTAGTTGCACCTGGAGAATTTCAGACACATTGTGTTGGGCAGTAACACTGTGTACAATTGACCTGAACAAAGGAGGGAAAAAAATTAATAAAATATATGAAATTAGTAACAAAAATGTATAATATTCAATTAATAGAGTATAAAGTTATACATTAATTATTTAGGGTTCATTTTTAATGTCTCTAAGAGTTAACATTTTTTCCCAAGGATTGTCTGTCCATGTTTTAGGTGAAATTCTCAATTTCCTTCACCTTGATTTCTAATGTCGCTGTTTCTTTCATCAATCTCAAGAATTCTTCCAGGTTAGGTTCTTGTGAAGACTTCCACTCTCTAGTTATACATTTCCTTGCCACAGCTAGTATGGACCAAAGTAGGTATAGATCTTTTTCATTCATTTAAATAGTATCATTAACATTTAAGAGGACTAAAGATTTGGTTAAAATAAAGGTATCTGTGAATATAGCTTGGAGAAAAATAGTAATTTCTTCCCAGAATTTTTTATATTAATACAATCAAAAAATATATGAGACCAATCAGCTTTACAATTTAAAGAACATCTCCAACAAATGGATTTATCAAGTGAATTGAATTTGTCTCATTTATCAGGTGTAATAAATGCCCTGTGAATATATTTCCATGTAAATATTTTCCATACTTGTAAATTAAATGTTAACAAAACATAAAAGATTTGTTTTATTCTCAATTGATAGATTAGTGTGACATCCTTTTGCTATGAAATTCCAATATCTTGCATTAGGGTTAGTTTTATATGTTATCAATATTTTGTATAATTTTGAAATTAGATTCGTCCAATTATAATTGTCATAAATAACTTCAGATATTAGACTTATCAAATTTGGACTAGTTTTATAAGGAGAATTAATAATTTTACTATTAAGATCCTTAACATATAATAATATGCTTTGTAGTATCAACCAATCTGCTGATGGAATGTCATATTTATTCTGAATTTGTTGAATGTCTAATACTACATAATTCTCTACACAATGTTGCCAAGTGAAGTCCCCCCCATCTAGTTAAAATAACATTATGAATTTTACTGAAGAAATTTTTAGTAGAGCTAAAGGGTATTATCAAGTCTAGCCAAATCTTAATATCCGTGTTAGTACATATAAATCTTTTGAATAAATTGTAAATATTATTTATATAATTTAAGTTTGTTGGTTTTGTTATATTATATTGAATATTAACAGTCAAAATATGCCACATCCTATTATTTTGTTCACTTAATATACAATTTTTAATTATTTTATTTTCATTTAGAAAAATAATAGTGTGCAATGTTTTCCACGTTGAAGAATAACTAGGATCTATCCAGTTAAAGATAGTTCTTAATATGGAAGCTTTTATGTATGATTCTAGATCTGAAAGTTTAATGCCACGCCAAGATCTAATATGATGTGTATAGGCTATTCTATTTCTTTTCGGATACCAAAGAAAGTTTAATAGAATTTTATTTATTTATTTCAAGATTTTCTTGTTAGGTACTATAGGAATAGCTTGTGCAATGTAATTAATTTTTGGAAGTATTGCCATTTTTATTATTTGTAATCTGTCTTCAAATCTCAAGAACATTTTATTCCAGCTTACTATTAACATTTTTATTAATTATGTTGCTATAATTTGTGGCTAACGTAGATTCCAATTTATCACATAGTGTTATTCCTAAATATTTTATCACACAATTTGTAGTTAAGGTAAATTCTTTCTTTTTATTCAAATGTAGACAATTAGATTTCCCCTTGTTAAATCTAAGGCCAGAAATATGATAAAACCTTTCCACTATTTCATCTAGTTTTTGTACTGATTTCTCCGAAACAGATAACGTGAGTAAAACATCATGAGCAAATAACATAATTTTTTAATTGAGTTGACCATATACATCTATGCCTGATAAATTAGAGTTGTGGTGTACTGATGAGGCAAATAATTCAATTCCTAAGGCAAACAGGATGGGAGACATCTGACATCCCTGCTTTGTACCTTTGGTTATTTCAATAGCCTTCGAGGCAAATGGCCCAAGTTTTACATAAGCCAAATTGTTTTTAGAAATATTTTTTATTAGCGTAATAAAATTAGTAGGAAATTCAAACAATTCTAAAGTCTTAAAAAGAAAATACCAGCTCAATGAATCAAAGGCTTTTTCTATATCCAAAGCTACTATTAGAGCTTATTGGTTGTTTCTGTTTAGAAAATCTAGGAGTGTTAGAATTCTTTGTATATTGTCATGTGTGTACCTTTTATAAATGAATCCTGTTTGATCCTCATTTATTGTGTGTCAATGATTTTTTAATTCTACTAATAGTGACATGAAGATTTTATAATCATTATTAAGTAAAGATATTGGCCTATAAGATTTATACTGTAAAGGGTCTTTGTTTTCTCTTATAATGGGTGTAATTAAGGAGTATCTCCATGAAATTGGAGTTGGGTTTTGTGCTAGAATTTCATTCAATGTTTTGTGAAACAATTATATTACTGAAGATGGAAATATCTTATACAATTCAATAATTATTCCATCAATTCCTGGTGTTTTATTACTTTTACTTTCCTTGATTTTTTGAGTAACTTCTTTTAGAGATATTTGTTTTTGAATGCCTGACTTTAACTTTTCTGGTATTGCCTTTACCTTTACTAATTTCAGATCTAAGTTTGATGTATTAGTTATATGTAAAGTATCATTATAATGGTCAGAGAAATAATGTTTGAATGCATCTAGTATATAATTTATATCTGAAATCTTTTTTTCCCTTCCTTCATGTATAATACTTGTAATATTACTTTCAATCTTTTTTTAAATCTTATTGCTAAATTGTGCATATGTTTGGGTGATACTGCATAGGAGCTAAGTTTTAACCTTTCTACAGCTATATTAGTTTTGTGAGTTAGGATTTCATTATATCTTTTGTTTAAGTCTTCCAATGCTTTTTAATGATTATTTTGTGTGTAAGTAGATGAATTAATAGTGAGATCTGTTATTTGTTTTTGGATGTTAACATAATTCTGATTCCCACTCTTTTAGCTTGTTTTTATACCATGAAATAATTTTTCCATTTAGATAGGCTTTCAAGTTATTCCAAAGATTAATTACATTTATTTCAGTAGTGTAGTTTATACCTAAAAATAATTGTACCTCTGAATCTAACCAAGGTTTAAATTGTTTTAATTTTGTAATGTAACCTGGAATTCTTGACATAAAAATTAATTTAATATAATCTTTATGTATTTTGAGAATTCATGAATTATGGTCTGAAATGGGAAAAGGGATTATGGAAAATTTTATTATTTTTGAATTTAGCTCTTGAGATATGTAGATTTTATCAATTCTTGTATGTGTCCTAAATCTGTGGTCTTAGTGTGAAAATAATAATGAATTGTTCTCCTTATAACTAAATGTTTCAATTAGATTTAAACTTTCTTTCCATTTCTTAAATAGCTTCCCTATATAACTTACACGTACATTTATTTTGCTTGTGGTTTCTGATTTATGCAATATACAATTAAAGTCACCTCCCAAAATCAAATTTCCTTTATATATTCTAGCTATTAGATCCATGTGTTTTCTTATTGCCCCAACCCCAATACCTGGAAACCAATATATATTTACTAATGTCCAGAGTCTATTGTTATATTTTACTATTACTATGGCTAGGAGTCCTTCTTTATCTTCATATTTGAAAATTATTTCAGGCATAGTGACATTTTTTTCCATAAAATTAAAGTTCCCCTAGTCTTTTTCGTATTTGAAGAGTGAGATAAGATCATATATTCATTATGATTCCAGCTAAAGGTATCATTTGTTTTGAAGGGTGTCTCTTGAAGAAATACTACTTGTACTTTATTTAATTTCGTATATCTTAATAAGTTAGATCTTTTCCTTGGATTGTTTAAACCGTTAGTGTTTAAGAATAAAATAGTCAAGTCCATTCTCAATATTTAACTTTACATCATATTTGTTTTGTATTATATTTTTAATACCATACCAAATGTAAAATGTGCAACTACTGTGTTAATAATTCTCACTGTAGTCACTATTTTAATTTTGGTCAAATAACTCAAAATAGAGTTTAGTTCAGGTCAATAAGAAAAAAGAAAAATGCCAAAATTACTTGTATAACAACAAATATATATATATTTTTTTGTAAACCCTCTAATGTACAAGAAGTGAAATACACTTCCAATCTGCTAGATGAGAAGAAATCTAACAGACAGCCTAGCTTAACTTCCCTCATGAAAAAAGAAAGAAAAGAAACTAACCCACTTTGAGCTCCAGTACACATTTTCTCTTATCTTGGAGATTTAACAATACTAGTTATTATTTTCCTTATATCACTATTAATAATGAATTAACATAATGTATGGAAATGAGTATTGATTTGGTAATACAATTTAATTTTAGATTAGATTAGATGTCTTTTTCAGAATATAATCATCCTATCATGCACTACTTAAACATTCATAAAGTAAAATCTCATTTATAACACAGTAAATGTTGCTTAACATTAGTTCTCTTTAGCCTGAGAGTAGTATCTATACATATTAATAGTCTCAGATATTCTGATATGACCAATATACTAATGATTATGTCAGATACACTCTCCTACATACTAAAAATATATTACAACTTAGTGAAGTAGATTTAGAAATGTATCAATAAGTGAAGTTAAATACGGACAAGTCAATTTAGAACACTTGAATCATACTACAAAAACTATATAGTCCATAGAATGTACCCTTAGAGTTGTGTTCACTAGAGATGATAATGTCAATATGTTTGAGTAAACAATACATGTCATAAATCTCTACGTATCACTCACATGCTTTCGATGAGAGACAAATGAAAGCATAACCAGATTCAGTTTATGTCCACCCTTGAATGTAGTTGTAACAAATTAAAAGAAAAAATTAAGAAAGACAACATTAGACCATAGTGATCACTCACTGATGATGAAACAGAAGCAAGTTGTCCTGACACCTCCTGGGGTGCAACATGGGAGTCAGACCTAACTTTTTTGGCCTTCTTTCAAGGTGGTTTGTTGGAAGTACCTACCCCACCCTCCACACCTAATGCTAGAAGCCGGAGTCTCTGGTTCTCTAGATAAAGTTTTAATGCAGCCAGCCAGCTGTGAAGTGTTTTACGCACAAACGATTTACAAATGTCTCAAGATGTATGGTCATAGGCCTCCCCTAAACAGAATAACCACTTATCATGCATGTCCTTGTGTGGAATTTGTCTTCCACAAGTGCACTTTCCCTTTCTAGTTGATATGTACATCTGAAAAGCTAAGGAATAGATAACACAAAAACCCAAAGGGTACTTATCTGTAGCAGACGGCCGAGTAAAATGATCAAACTGCTTCCCAAAGCTGGCGATCCGAGGTCCAAAGATCACTGCGGCAGAAAAGTTCTGAAGTGGGTATGTGCAGGCATCACTTTTATAGCCAACATCAGTTTATGGCTCTGACATCAAATGTCACATGTACCCTTGCTCTTAAGACTTTGGTATACTGGCTGGATGTCCAATGCTGCAGGCAGCAATCTCCCTACAATTATGAATACTGCAACATGAGAATTATTAGGACATCTATATGAGACAGAATGAATTTCAGATCTCAAGGTGCTGGAGGGTCCTTAATAGGTGGTCCTAACAAAATAGTACCCTTGAAGAAAGCCTGACCGAGTTTATGAGACATTACATTAGTGCCATTGTCTCCCAAATGGAAGTTTGAGATCACTGCTAGTAGTAGCTGCAGCTGCACCTTCATTGAATAGTTTAGCTAGGAAGTCTAGGATGAAACTAATAGGAGCAGAAAGGGGAATGATGTGGTTACAGGCAGCCCATAAACAAAATCTTCACCATTTGCTTTTGTAAATCTTCCTCGTTGAAGTCTTATGAGAAGAAATTAGAATGTGTTTAACCCAACAGGAGAGGGCTGGAAGCCTGGCTATCATCGGAATTGGAGCAGCCATGCTGTCAGTTTAAGGGTATGAAGGGATGGGTGGAGGGTTCCTGATGCATTAGTCAGAAGGTCCAGAACTGGGTCCAGAACCCTGGCTCCTCCTGAAGATGAGGCCACAGGAAGGGGAACCAGATTTGGCAAGGCCAGTATGCAGCAACGAATATCAAGTCCCTTCCCAAACAACTGGCTTTCTGAATGACTTTGGGAATTAATGAAAAGGGGGGAACATGTAGAGGAGAACTGGGGGCCCATTGTGTACAAGTTAATCTCTTGGTGACTCCCCCAGAGGGGGGAATGAGGGCAAAGTAGCTGCTGCACTTGGTATTTATGGATGTCGCAAACAGGTCACAGCAAGGCTGGCTCCATTTTCGGGAAATTTTTTCAGCTACTTCCTGTTTCAGGGACCACTCATGCGGCATTAGAATCATTCTGCTGAGTTTGCTCGCTATTATGTTGAATTTCCCCGGGATGTGCATTGCTATCAGAAAGCGTTGGGAGGAGGTTGCCCACTGCCATACTCTCAGTGCCTCTCGACATAGGGGTAAGATCTGGTCCCTCCTTGTTTGTTTATATACCATACGACTGACATGTTGTCCTTCTGGATTGCAATGGTTCCTGGGGGAGAGAGTCCGTGAATGCTTGCAACACTAAAAGCACTGTCTCATCTCTAGGACACTGATGTGCAAGTGGGCCTCGTGTTTCTGCCAGGTGCCTGTGACTGTCCTTCCCAGATAAGGCACCTCTCTCCCTACCTGGGAAGCATCCGTGGTCACCATAGCCACTGGTTGAGATTAAACAAACTGTCAACCTAGAGTCACTTGAGTGGAGTGTAGCCACGATCGAAGATCCTTTTAGCAAGTTTCTGTTATGATTACTTTATGAGACATTGGTAGTTCTTGCATCGACCACTGAGTGGATAGCAACCACTGAAGAATCCTCATATGTAGACATGCTAGGGGAACTTAAACTATTGCTGCTGCCATGATCCCTAGAGATTTGAGTACTATCCTCACGGGGGCTTTCATTCTTCTCAAAAGATATCTCACCTGGTACCTTAGAGATTGCACTCTTTCTGGTGTGAGTCTCACTGTCATTTGTGTTGAGTCTAATTTTGCCCCTATGAATACCACAGGCTGAGAAGGCACTAAGGCAGATTTTTCATAATTTATGGTAATCCCTAGGTGGGAGCAGAGTTACGGGGTTGTATTTCTTACCTTGATCTGACGTACATTTGGTGAACACTCTGGGGGCTGTAGTGAGGCCAAAGGGCAGAGTTCAAAACTGGTAGTGACTGGCTCTCAGACGAAAGCGCAAGTGTCTCCTGGATTGCCTGTCCATTTTTATGTGGTAGTACACATCCTGGAGATCTACAGAGCACATCCAGTTGTCTTTTCCCTGGAATGGGAGCATCGACTGCAGTGTCACCATCCCAAACTTGCTCTATTTTACCAACTTGTTTAGAATGCTGAGATCCAGAATGGGTCTCCAGTTCCCTGTTTTCTTTGAAACTAAAAAGAATCTTGAGTAAGTTCCGAATCCTATTTGGTCTGCGGGGACTTCTTGGATGACTCTTTTGTCTAGCAACTTTTGAATCTCCAGAGTTGCCAGTTCCTTCTGACTAGAAGGAACGTCTGGAACATTTTTCATCTTTGGAGCGGGAATGGAAAACAAGATGATGTAACCTCTGTATATGATGCTTTGTACTCATCTGTCTTTTGTTAGTTGTCACCGGGCTTTAGGGTACAAAGATAAGTGACCCCCAAATCCCTCCAGAGCTGGACAATCAGGCCTCCTTTCAGAAGCGCTAAAAGGGCCTACCAAAGAAAGATTCTCTGTCACCCTGATTTTGTGGACTCCCCTCTGCCACAAGGTCAGTGTCTTCCATTAGTACTTCCTCCTCTGCCCCTGGCAGAACTTTCATCATGTGTGTCCTAAAAAGATCTCTGTGATTTTCAGAACCACATCTTACTGTTACCTTTCTGACCTTTGGGATAAGGTCTAGTAGGCATGGAAAAATGGACTCCTAGGGCAGACAGTCTTTCCTTCCTGTTCACACCTGGTCAGTGTGTCCTTTACCTTAGGCCCAAACAAAGACGAGCCATCAAATAGGGCATTAACAAAGGAAGACTTAAAGGGTTCCGCAAAGTCACACAAGAGCATCCAAGAATGTCTCCTTAGGGAAATTCCAGAACCCGCTGCTCTACCCACTCCATCAAGTGCATAGGAGATGAGTCTCATGGACAAGTTAACAACTGAGTTTAAGGTAGAGAGCTGAGAAGCTACTCTGCTGGCAACTTCTTCAGCTATTGAACCTTGGAGGGGATCTCCTAGTTCTTTCAGGAGATCCCTCTGCAGTGTCATAAAATGTGTGAGATAGTTCAGTGATCAGAGAGAAAATGCCACTGAAGAAAAATGCATTTTCTTTACCTGTCCATAGTCCTGGATTCCTTGTTTGGGGGATGGAGAGAAGAAGATGTCTCTGATAGTTCCTTCTTTTGTGCCCACCGCCATGACCATGGCATAGACTGGGACTCCCTTTTACTAAAAAAGGTTTGTCGGGGGGGTAATAAATTTATCTGGCCTCCTAGGAGTAGGCTCCATGGAATCTGGGGACTCCCACGCTTTTTGAGAAACCAGCTCAAGGAGCTCATCGAATGGCAGAGTCATCCAAGAGGTAGAAGGGTGACACCCAAAGGCCTTCAGGTATACAGACTCCTCTGCTGAAGGGTTAGTGGACTGCCAGCCACCTCTCTGCTTTAAAATTTCCAGAATGTCTCCAAAGGAGACATCATCAGAAGGTCACCATGGGGACCCTTCTGCCTCACTGAAGTCCGTATCAGAATTGATGGACTCTTTTGGGGAGTCTAAGTGCTTCCTCTTGCATGTTTTCTTCTGAGGGACCTCTTCAGAAGGGTATTCTGGGGAGGTTTCGGAAGACTGAGGGGGTACCCTGTGGCACGTTCTGAGGCCTAGGGTCTCATGTCCTTGTGGGTATAGGGATAAAGAGGCAGGCACTGATGCTTTAGAGAGAGGAACATACATAGAAGACCGTGGACCCATCTGTGGAGACAGCACCCTCCTCATGACCTCAAAGGCCCTCCGTCCATGATCCGAAGGGATCCCTAGATCTGAAGAAACCAAAGGACCCTCCAGAACCAAAGACGATGGACCCAAAGCTGAGGTAGGAGCTGAACTCACCAGAGCCATGGCCCTGACAGACAAATTCGGATTTGACAGCTGTCCAATCTGACTCACCTCCCTGGACCAAGCTGAAGAGTGTCAGTTCCTAGATCCCTCTGGCTCCAGTGGAGCCAAGAAAGTATGAGCTGTGGTCAGATCCCTGGAGCCCAAAGTGGGTCTTGGATCCGACACTTCCACTAGTACCAACACAGGATCTTCTGACTTCGAAACCAGAGTCGGATTGAAGGAGGACTTGGAACAGCGGGAGTGGATGTCATTGGATCTGAAGCCCTGGAGGTCGGATCCCACTATAATTTGGCCAGCACCAGTGTCTGTAATTGTCTCTGTACCACCCAATCCACATCATCATCTGAAAGACTCCTGGAAGACTGGATCAAGGGAATGTGAGATTTATCCTTCTGTAGTAGAGGTAATCTCAAAACAGAGATGGCTGGCTCCAAAGTTGGGGACCGGCGCTTAAGTTCCAACTCCACTGGCATCAAACAAGAAGGTGTCAGAACCGATGGAGCTCTGTCTAATCCAACAGGTTTTGGATCCGAAGAGGACAGATGAGGAATCTTGTATGCCAGATCCAAAGATGAAGAGGAGGAAGGTCTTTGCCAGATTTTGAAGATTTGTCTGTTTTGTCAGATGTTGCAGAAGGAGACTTATCTGACCTAGACAAACCCAGACCGTCTTCCAGTGCTGCCGAGAAGGTGGTTTTATGTAGGCCTTTTAAGATTAGTTTATTTTTCCTCTCCAGGAGGGCTCTATGATTAAAATAGTGGAAAATAGAGCACGACTCCTGGAGATGGACCACCCCGAGGCAATAAACGCAAAGGGTGTGTTTATCACTGAGGGGCATCTTTTTCTGCATCTCTCACACTTTTTAAATCCTATTGGTTTGGAAATCTTGCCAGACATCTTAAGCTAAACTTAAAACAACAGTATAATAGAATTATTACAAAGACCAATCTGAAAATGCAACTGTCATTGTTGATTTTTTTTTTCCTTGAAAAAACAGAAACAAGAAAAAAGGAGTTTGTGACTCTAATTAAAATGGGCCCTAAGGAAAAGGGAACACAGACAGGTTTTGTCTCGATCCTCTAAGTTAAATGGATCGAGCTACTAAGAACTACACAACACAGAGAAAACGAGAAACTCTAAAGTAAAATAATCAAGAACATCAACAACGAACAAACTAATGTTTTTTTTTTTTGGCTCAGCCCACTAACTTAAACAGGTCGAGCTACTAAGGGCACCACAACACAGAGAAAAACTACAAGCTCTACAAAAAATAACCAAAGATGCAACTCTCTGACTTAAGCTGGCTCTGGTACAGTTCTCTAATTTAAATGAACTGTACCAGTCATACACCAAATACAATTACTAACAAGTCGGAAAAGGGAATAAGCAAGAAACACAAGGCCTAAAGAAAAAAAATGATGGCCAAATATCAAAAAACAGCCCAAAGGCGAAAACCAAAATCACAAGTAGCAGTAAAATCCTACAAATCTATAGTAATCCAAGGATTAGTGACAAAAGTTATCAAAAAGATCAAGAAGAGAGTTGTACTTAGCCAGAGCTAGCAGATGAATGCTCGATCTGTTTAGCAGTAAATGAGATCTGGGGATGGCTCCAGTGCATGCTGGGATAGGGAGTTAGCCACGAGCTGGCAGAGGACCTCAAGCTTGAAAATAAAGGCCAAGATGGATCTGAGGATTGGATCTGAACCCAAACAAGTAAGAATGAAGGCAAGATAGGACAATAACACATCTATCGTTTACTAGGATGTAGTTTGCCTTAGAACAGTTCCTTACTGCGACTGGGTTTGCTGGCATTACTGAATTGATTTTTACTTTGAAGGAGACAGATTTCCAGTCTGAGGATGTGACATGGTGGGGGGGGGGGAGTTGTTTGCAGCACTCTGTCATACTGGTGAGCACCAGATCCAGTATGTTTGAACCTCTGGTTTGTGTGCACACTATCTGGTCAAGGGCATTTGTGTTAATTAAGTCCAAGAATCACTGTACCTGTGAGTTTGAGGCCATGTATGTTTCCCAATCTATAGCGGGGGTAGTTAAAGTCTCCCATGAATAGAGCATTTAGTTTAATGTGAAGTGTATCCAGTAGGTCTAGGTATGATCTGTGGAAATCTTGAGATGTAAAGGCTGACCTACAGCTTTCTATGATATGGTATGGGATTTCATATCATTTAACCAAGAGGTATACTTGTTGCTAATGTAGATCAAGACCCCTGCACCTTTTGTCCCTGTTTGTGCAGCTGATGGTCTAAATGTGTGGAAAGCACTAAAGCCTTGCACTGACTGAGTACTTCCTTATAGGTTCATAGGTTAGTACTAGGCTAACTGCCCTTGTGAGCCATTGTAAGCCTAGCCAATTACCCCTTGTGAGACTCAAACCCTGCATTTTGTGTTTGTAAGGCGACCACCTTAACCATTAGGCCACCCTCACAACCCAAACCACTATGACAGAACCATATACTAGTACCACTTCCTGTGGTTTTAAAACATGTCTTGGTAATAGCATAGACATCTATATTCTACAGAGTGAGGAAACCTTATATGGTGTGGAGTTTCTTGTTTAGGCTCCAAGCATTGAGCAGTAACACCTTTAGGTTTCTTAGAGTTTTATTTCCTATGTCAGTAGGTTTGTAAATTTGGCATTGCCTAAAAAGGATCAAGGGGTGGATAAAGTTTTAACCAATATTTGAAAGCCTGGGAGAGACAGTAAAGATCCTTCTTTTGCAAAACAATGTGGTTTGTTAACCATGTCCTCCCATGCTGACATATATTGAATCCCCATGGAAAGACACCAGAAACTAAGGCAATTATTGAAGTCAATTATCCTTTGTTCATACTGTGGCATCATTCTTGGTGAAGGTAGGATACTGCTCAATGAAATGTACATACCTGCCTGAGACACATATTCAGAGAGATCAATATCTCTCTTCATATAGTCTGGGGGGAACATCTCAGGTCATTACCACCCATATGAACTATGATAGAACCATACTAGTACCTGTGGTGTAGAGACTGCAGTGTGTGCATAATTTAGCAGATCTTGGCTCTAGATAATTTATTTATTTATTTTACATTTGTTGACTGGGCTATTCTAACTGGATATATGTCCATTTTCAGTACAGGCCCGGGGAGATAAGCTCCACGACAAACTGTTAACATAAAAAATTACAAAGAAATATAACAAATGAAATTATAGTAATATATACATTGACAAATCTGGTTAATAGGAAATCATTTGAAGAAGAGCTATCAAATACAATGAAAACTGGAGTTTCAAAAATGACATGGAGGTACAGTCCATAATGCAAAAAGGAGGCACACAATCTAGTTCAATGTACAGGTAAAGTACATCACTTAATGGCAAAGAAAAAAAACAGGAGGTATACAGTCTGATGCCATATACAGTACATTACACAATGAAAGAGGCTGCTTAATGATCAGTAGTAGTAATAATTAGTTACAAAGAAAAATTAATAATACAATGTTTTTAATAAAACTTTTTCTTTTTTTTTTTTTCCAAATAAGTGAGAGAGAGAAGGAAATTAATGAGATACAGAGCATAGAGGCCATATATTGTTAAAAAGGAAATGACAGAAGAATTAATTAAAAGAAAAAAGGGGAGACAGAGCATAAGCAACAAACCATTACCATCTCCTTGTTCAGTCTGGTGAGTGGGGCATTCGTGTGTCGTACAATGGAGTCCCCTATGACAAGACTCCTGAGTAATACTTTCGCTTGATTTATAGGCTTTACATTAGAGGGTTCATCGGCTGTAGGCATATGATGATGTTTGGTGTTACTTTTGGCGAGTGCTTTAGAGATTGTTGAGTATAGGTATTGCTGTTTATAGGCTTAGAAGGCCTTTGAGATTTGGGAAGACTGCTTTTTAGTGCCTCAGCATAAGCTGATGTGTGTGTGTGTGTGTGTGTGTGTGTGTGTGTGTGTGTGTGTGTGTGTGTGTGGTGAACACTATGTGTGGTGGATGTAGTGGGTGTGTTCTTGACAACCTTGTTTGTATCCGAGATTTTGCACCCAGTGAAATTGTGTAAGTGCATCTCTTTCATAATGTGTTTGTTTCTTTAAGGAAATCTGTGTACATGACACAATTGCTAGATTGTCTAAGGATGCCTATATCGACAAAGCTGGCTACAGGGACATTAGGAAATTGCATATACATGTTGTCTGGACCTGTACATGGGTGGGCTATAGTAGGTTATGGACTGGGTTATACATATATCTCTTTGGGTATTCTCTAGGGTATGACATTAGACTTGGTGTCTGGGATGGGGTGTGTGCTTCAGACGGTCTTGAGCAGTAGCCTACTAGAACACTTATTTATTTATTTATTGTTTTCTCTTCACTATGAGCAAGGAGGTGGGGTGCTCACTCAGATTGGCACAGGGTGCTGGGTGAGCCTGCTACACCTAGGTTCAGAGGTTCATAGGTGTGTACTAGGCTAATGGCCCTGGAGCCTTTACAAGCTTAGCCAATAGGATTACCCTGGCATTGTGCCACCCAACCTTAGTTCCCAGTGCCTCTGTCGAGAAGAGCCACTGGAGTGATCCCCGGGGTGAATTTTCTATTTCACATCCACTCATCAAGATTTCTCTTGAAGAGGGCTGGTGAGGTGCTCTGTTTGACATGTATGGGAAGTCTATTCCATAGCATGGGCAGCCTCTGGGTTAGGAACCTGTCCCTACAACATGTTCTGTTGATTGTGGTAATGAGGTTGAGGGTTCTGGAGTGTGTGATGTGGAGGGATTGGGATTTCTTTAGATGTAGCATTTCTAACAGAACTGCATCAGACATGGCTTTGTAAGTCAAGCAGAGATCGCCTCTAAGTAGGCAATATGAGACAGAGAAGAATTGGAGTTTTATTGAGTCTTTCCATAAAGGACAAGTGTTTAAGGCCTAGGATCCTCTTTTGTGAGGTACTTTTGTGACCTCTCCAGTTGCTGCAGGTGTCTAGTGAGGTACATGCCAAATGGGGCATTGCACTCAATGACTGGCCTAATGAGGGAAGAGTAGAGGGAGACAATGACCTCTTTCTTCCTAGATGCAAAACTCTTAGTAATGAGATGTGCCACACAAAAGGATTTTCTGACCACAGTGGCAAAGTGGTGGTCAAAAGAGAGGTTGCGGTCAACCTGTGTTCCCAGATCTCTCATAACGCCTTCTGTGTTCAGTGGACTACCACTGATGTGGTAATTCATGGGAACTGGGTTTTTCCCAAAGGGAATGACACATTTTTTGGCAGTGAGATTAAGGCCATGGTTCTGACACCAGTCGTTGGTCTCAGTGAGGCCTTTCTGTAGGTTGTCAACATCACTTGCGGAGTTAATAATAGCTCCCAACTTGCAATGGTCTGTGAACTTTGTCAGCCAGAGTCCCTTCGTGTTGGCCTGGACTTCATCGAAGTAGATACCAAACAGGAGAGGACCCAGGACTGAATCCTATGGGTCTCCACTCATGACTGGTCAACAGTCTGACTTGGAGTCAGCTACTTTCACACTGTGGGTTCTATCTGTGAGCCAGTTTGCAACCCACCTAGTGATATAGGGGTTGATGCCTAGCTTAGTGAGTTTTTATTTGATTCCTGAGTGGGGAATGGTATCAAAGGCCTTGGCCAGATCAAGGTAGGCTGTATGAACCACCTTGCCTTCATCCACAGCTCTGGAGACTGACTCGAAGTTGACCAGGTTGAGCAGGCATGATCTACCCTTCACAAAACCTAACTGTGTGGGATTCAGAGTTTGGAGATTCCCTATATCCTTGTTTATTTGGTCCATGATGATGTGTTCCATAGCTTTGCATATCAGACTCATCAGGCTAATGGAGCGATAGTTTCCAGGGTCTGTAGTCACTCCTCCTTTGTGGAGAGGGATGACTGTAGCAGTGCACCATTTGGTAGGGACAAAGCCTGAGGTGAGGCTGTGATTGAACAGGGCACACAGGTGAGGTGCCAGTTCACTCTGTAGTTCATGTAGAACACATCCAGGGATATTGTCAGGTACCACAGAAGCTGTATTAATGGCCTTAGACAGTGCTGTTTTAACCTGTGCAGTAGTAATACTGGGTGCCTGGCAATCTACTGGTATTGTGATTGGTCCTTTGGGGGGCGTAAAGTTGGCGCTGAATCTGTCGGCCAGTATATTGGCAATATCTGTTGGCTAAGTATAGGAGGTACCATTGTGCAGTAGCTCAGAGCAAATCTGGGTATTGCCTTGGAGATTCTTTACATAACTATAGAAGACCTTGTGGATGCCTTTACTATCTGCTGCAATTCTGTTTTCATAGCTAGCTTTAGAGGATTTAATGAGGGATCTCAACTTTTTGTTGAGGCTGATAAGGGAGTTTTTCCCAGTCTTGGGACTTCACCTTATTCTGCATCAGTTTCCTCCTCCTGTTGTAGAACTGGCTTATGGCAGGGGACCACCAGATTGGCTTCCTTTTTTTGGAGGAGAGCTTCTTGGCTCTATTGGGTATGGTGAGATCCATGCATTTGTGTACATGTTCGTACAGTGCATTGGTGTATGATATGGCGGTCATGCAACTATTCTCCATTTGCATGGGTGACATGAAGTTAGACACCTCTCTTTTTAAGAGCCCAAAGTTAGCTCTGGAGAAGTTTTTCATGGTGGTTACCTTTGTGTGTGTGGCGGGGGGGGGGGGGACGCTGATTTCTAAGGTGATTAGTTTGTGGTCGGATCTAACCAGTGAGGAGTTGACTATTGGTGTAGAGCAAAGGCTGCACATATTAGTAATAACCAGGTCAAAAATGTTGCTAACTCTAGTGGGGGTATGAGCGAGCTGGACCAGGGCATTGGAATTAATGAATTCCAGGAAACGTTGGGCACAGGAGTAGCTTTACCAGTTAATGGAGGGGTAGTTGAAGTCACCCAGTATGAGAGTGTTAGGTTGGACTCTAATATTTTCCAGGGTGCTTAGGAATGTGGAGTGTGAGTCTTGGGCCATGGCTGGGGACCTACAGCAGGCTACGACCTGAATTGCTGTCTTACCCAATGTTAGCTGCACCTGAAGTATCTCTGGTGCGTTATGTTGGGCTACCAGTCTGGAGGTATGTGCATCCCTTATGATTATGGAAGCACCACCACTTTTGGAGTTTTGGTCCAAGTTCTGGGGCCGAAAGGTGTGGAATGAGTTATAGCCTGGTAGTGCAGGGGTGCTTTCTGCTGCCTTGAACCAGGTCTCTGTTACAGCAAAAATGTCCATCTGATTGGAGCTTTACTCTTATGATTAGAATTTGAGAAACTGTAGCTTAAATGTCTCAGTAGGGGCTGGTTCAGATACAAAGAATGGGAAAAAACAGTAGCACAGTAAACAGAAACAGAAAGGCACTGGAATGCAACTTTAAGTAGGTAAATAAGTGGAATACAAGACTCTAGCAGCAAAATTGGAATATAAGCAGCATTAGAAGGACTGAAGCACATATCCTGGATTTGAATTCACAATACTGTCACTATTGCAATCACACCACAGACTACAAAAATTTACTAGTAATGCTATTTATGGAAAAAATGCTGTAATAAAAGACTAAATGAGGCTCATATCAGGCACTGGTTCACAGTTCTGTCACAACTGTGAATGAAACTACAAGATCAAGGCCCTAGACAGGGGTCAAAATAGAAACAGCTAGCTTTTATAAAAGTAATTCTACTTATGGAGATAGAAGTGCAGTATAACGTATACATGACACTAAAATTTTGCAGTAATACACAATCTTACCACAACTGCAACTGAAGCTATAAGTCTAAAGTCCCAAAAAAGTAAAAAGAAATGCAAACAGACAACCTTTGGCTAAAACTTGGAAAAAAGCAGAAAAGTACACAAAAAGTATCAACACATGGGTCACTATAAGTGCAACTTAAAATATTTAAGCATAATTTAAATAAAAGCTTTTTTCTTACAGACCCATCAGCCTGATGAGTCTCATCTGTAAGGACAAGGAACTATTCATAACAGACCTGATAAACTATGATATCTGACTGTATAAGACTTGACCCCCAACAGTCTGGCTTTGTTAATAGTAGATCCAGTCTAATGAGCAACATTTTTGGAGGGGGTAATGCAAGCTGTGGACAGTGTCAAGCTGATAATACAGCATAACTAGCTATGGACAAGGCATTTGATACCATACCATACCACATGCCAACATAATAAATTAAATGCACTTGAAACTGATTCCTATGTAGTTAGATGGATAGCTATTTGGCTGAGGGACAGAACCTACACTGTGAGGAAGGCAGACGCAGCTACAGAGAACATGGCAGTAACCAGTAGGGTACCACAGGGATCTGTGCTAGGGCCTATGCTGTTTGGCATGCACTTCTCTGACCTCTAACTCAAAAGAAGAAAACTGGTTAACCACGTTTGCAGATGAGTGAAAACTTGGTGTCATACTTCATTCCCCATCTGATATATATAAGCTACAAAGTAAAGTTACACATATAAATGGCTAGTGCCCTGAACGTGGGCTATAACTAAATGATAAAAGATGCAATATTATTGTATTTTGCAAACAATTCCTCCTTCCAGTTTATAGTATAGAAAACAACATACTCCATAATGAAGACATTGTGAGAGACACTGGAACATGAGAAGATAACTTTATTTCCTTTGATCATAATGCTGCAACAGTGGTCAAGAAATCCTTCTATCTGGCAAATGGTATTTCCTCTAGATCTGAAGTTCTTATTCCTCTATATTATGCACTATTTAGACCCATCATCCAAAACAATGCCCCTTTCAGATGCATCATACTAAACATATCAATCAGTGGCAAGATCCAACAGGTTCCTGAAAAAAAGATCATGAGCCTAACTTATCTAAGCTACCAAAAGAGGCTGTGGGCCTTGTCCCTGTATTCAGTGTCCTACAGACACTTTAGAGGCAATTTGTGCTTTGTCTTTCAGGCCATTAGGGATTCAGCAGTCCAAGGCTTCTTACTTCTCCACGCATCAAACAGTACAGCCAAAACTAGGACCACAAACCTAACAATGCTTCAGCAGATAAACAGATCACTGTGGACAGATAGATTTGTCATATAACTACCCCTTCTCAGGAACAAACTTCATCTCCAGATTAAGCAATGTGGAACACTGTCCTTCTTTAAGAAGGAATTAGACAACTGAATGAGTATTCAAAAATTCACCCCTGACACGACTGACCTACAACTAATTGAAAAATCAGGTAAGATCTAAGGGTAGGTATTGACAAGACCAACAGAAACATGACCTTGTTGTCTTGTACATTTTATGACTTTATGAATTCAGATGCTGTCTGCAAATTGGAGTGAGATGCACAGAAGAAATGAGACAATCTGATAGTTGGGGCTGCTAAGGAACTTAACATCTCTTAAAGAATTCTCATGTAAAAACGAGCATGAGGACCCATTAAACTGATGATGCCAGTAAATAAAGAACTCAGAGAACTAGGGAAGCTAGAGGTGAATGACATTCTAGCAGAGTCAGAATCAGTTTGCTAAGGGAGAGAAGACTGTTTGGAGGTGATTTAAGTACACAATTTGCTGTGCCTAGATGTCAGCCTATGAACACTATGGACTTAGTGGGTTGCACCTGTAATTTTTTGTAACTGACTGAAATATCTAAGGATAGGCAGACTTGCATCAAATAACGTCTGGCTTCTATAAAAAACTCCACTGATGTAGTGGCTAGGAGTCAGTCATCTAGGTATGGGAACACTTGGATGCCTTTTAGTCCTAGAGAAACTGTGACCATCATTTTGCATTGGTGAACACCCACAGGGCTTTGATGAAGCCAAAGGGAAAGGCTCAGAAATGGAAATTAGTAGTGCCAAGCTGTAAGTATAGGAATCTCCCAGATGTCTTGCCAATTCTGATGGAGAGGTAGGCATCCTGAAGGTCTACTGAGCACATCCAATTCTTTGCCTTCAAGCTGGACAGAATTGCTTTGTTACAGAAAAATGTGTTGTCTCATGATTATTCTTCACAAAATGCATATTAACTTGCAATTTCTTCACAAATGAGTCAAATAAAATGTCTATAATATTTTTATGTTAAAATCAAAATGTAAAATAGATGCATGATTATGCAAAATATAGTTTCACATAAGTTGTAGCTTTACTGCATTCTTTTATAAGCAAATTATAGAGTACTGACAGATAACTGAAGGCAAAGTTAAGTGCTGAAGGAGTTAAGGGATGTTACTATGTTTAAAGGAATCTGGTTTAAGAATGTTAATGGAAGAAAAAAAAAAACAAAAAAAATCCTTCAGGAATCCTTTGTAAGCTCTGGCCTTCTCAGGTTGGGGGAAGAGCTTTTGCAAAGATGTCCATAAAGATACTGTGTACTGATACTGAAAGTAACAAAGTCAAAGGATAAGATTCTTAGGCCAGATGGCCTATGTTTTAAAAAGGTATACTGTCAAGTGTTCACGTGAAGGTCTGAGCAAGGATCACAACAGCATACATTTTAAAATACATGATTTGTTAAAAGTTATATAATGTCAGAATTCTGCATGTATGAAATTGATAAGAAAATGCATAAAATATGAATTTTTCCGTTGTTCTGTTAGACCGATCTGAAATTTTGTGAAGGCAGTCTCCCAGCACTGTTCATGGAATAAACCAGTATTTTGCATATCCTGAAGCTGTAAAGAGTTGTCACTGGAATTTCTTAAATCATTGTGTCCTCTTCTGATTCTTGTTATAGAATCACTGAGGGGTTTCAAATTAAGGCAGACAACGTTTTGCCTTCCTGCTCTCTCTTCTGCATTTTCTCTTTCACATGCAAATCAAAAAAAAGGGGAACCATCAGTAAGTGAAGGACGTCTTGAAGTTATCCACAATACCACACAGGTGGAGCCAAGCATGACTCCCCATAGTAATACTGGCAGCTGCCACTCTTACAGACCCATCAGCTACATTATGAAGCAGGAACATGAGTAAGGTGGAAATATACAACATATTAGCCACCTAAGTCCTTGCTTGCTTTCTTGACTCAGGGGTGATAAGTCTTTTCAGCAAGTCCAAAGCATGTTCTGCTAAGTCTCTCTGGAAGCAATTTATGTGGATGATGAAGGTTAACACCCTCAGAGCAAAAATACCCAAGGCATATATGCTTCCTCATTCTGTCAGTTGCTTGGCAGATAGACAGCTGTCATATTCTCTGATAGCTCTTTTCTTGTGGTTACTGCTACAGCAATAAAGACAATCAGAGGAAACTTGCTCCAATGCTGCCTATCCTTAGGAAGGTGGATTAGTTTATCTGGTATCCTCAGTATAGCATCACTGAGTCAGGTTCCTGCCATGCTCTCCTGGTAGCCAAATTTGTGAGACTGTCAGCAGGATTTACCACCCAGGACGGGGAACATGCAGTCTGGAAAGTCTGAAACAACACTCTCTGGATTAGTGAGCCACGATGCTATATGGTGCATTCATTTCAGGACTTTGACACAGCTGGCATCTTCTGGAGAGGATGGGAGGAACCTTCACAATCATCCAAGCCAGTGCCCAATGTTGAAGGCTCTGTAGGAGAGTCCACATGCCTCTTTTGCATATCTTCTCCCTAGGAATATCGAGAGAGGATTCGTGTGAATGCCCAGATGATTCAGTTTGGACCTGGAGAGAAAGTTTTATGCTTTTCCTTTTGCTCTGTCCCAGGTATAAGTGATCAGAAAGCTAAAGGTCTGATTATTAAGTGCCAGAGGCTGGAGCGGATGCGAATGGATGCTCTGTAGTCCTCTTGGAGGAGGAAGAAATCATCTTCTCTACCACAACAAATGACGAACCATAGTCTATCAGCACCATTTCTTTCACCACAGAACAGGCTATAAATTACACTAAAGACAGGAGCGTTGATGTTGAAGATACAGATGGCTTTGTAATGGAGACAGGCACTGCTGCCTCAAAAGCAAAAGAGTACAACACTGAGAATGATACCAAACAAGCTGGCTCAGCACCAAGACTCCTTTAACATCAAAGGATCAAAGGTCTTGGCACTGAATGAATTTGATGTACAGTAGTCGGCAGAATGTTGGGACCACCATGCACTGGTCGAACTACAGGCTCTGAAATTTCTTGTGCTGAAACTAAAACAAGGAAAGGAGTTAGTACATGGGATGAAGGGCCAACCTGATGCACCCTGGAAACAAAAGGTGATTGGCTGACACCCTTTTCAGTCTGAGCCTTCAGGAAAGCCCTCATTATTCGATCCCAGTCCGGTTCTAAAGTGCTTCAAAAGGACATGATAGATCCTAAAGATGATGTAGACAGAGGGTGGGAGACTATAAAAGGAAACAATTCCTTCCCCAAAGAATGACTGCTAATGGGTTTTCTTGGGAAACTTATCTTGAATCAGTACATGCTCTAACTGAGCTGCAGCTGGAGATGCAGATGTAGGGGTTCCAGTGTCAGGAGCTTTGGAGCTGAACTCAGGCTAGCATCATCATTCTTTGTTCCCTTCTTGTTGTTCTTTTTTCTGGTTTATCACCATCAAATCAAAGGGGGGGAGAAAAAGTCCTTTCAAAATTAGTTAATTTTGTCTCTCAAGAAGAGAATGAGGACTGATGGCTTTGCAAATACTGCAGTCCACTGACAAGTGTCCTGGCCCCAAGTACACCGTACATAAGCTGTGGGTGTCCTGGGATGGGATTTTGTGGCCATGGCATTTCTTAAAGCACTTCTCAATAGTCCTGAAGTACACCAAAAGCAAACAATCAAGGCTCTAATTTAGATAAATCTTATAAAAATCTAAAACAATTGCAGTCATTTTCTAATAATTTTCTTATGAATATTGTCAAATTTTGTAGAAAACAGATGGAATATAAATTTATAGATTAAACATTTAAAGGCGAAAGCAACAAGAGATATAAGGCTCCCATGCCAAACGTCAACAAAGGAAATGAGGTAAAGTTTTTCTTTTTGTTTGTCAGATACTTGAAAAAGAGTCCACGGGTAAACAATTACAATAATAATAATAGTTTAAATAAATAGAGAAAATGGATTTTAAATGGTAGTATGAAAAAGGTGCACTTAGTTTATACCAGCTCACAGATGTCCATAGCTGTAAGATGGCAAATGAGATCTCAGGATAGATTAGGATCAGGGAATTATGGGGATTTCTTTGGAGAAGCACAAGGCTATGAGCACTAACTAGACTGCCAAATCACATCCAACAAGCAAATGGATTTCCATCAGTTGAATCAGATGGACAGGATGAAATAGGATCTGGTCATCTCACTTAATCAAATAACTTAGATACATCCAAACTGCTTAACACCCTTTCTGTTGTTTATTAATGTTTTCTTTTGTTGCTTTTGTTAATAACAGGCTTGTCTTTACATCTTTTGCCTCATCCCACAGCTTCCATTTCTTCTTTTTTGCACTTTTCTATTCCAGGAAAAAAAAAAAACAAGAAAAACGTCAGCTACATATTGACAAGCAACTGAGAAACCAAAAAGATGTGCAGAGGAATCCCACTGTATCCAGAAAACAGTGCCAGGAGTTTAGTTGAAATAATCCACTTTAACGTGCTTTGACATGATAATACAAGTTATTAAGCACTTTTCATCCCTTCTGCTAGAGGGACTTCATCAGAACTGTAGATTCATAGTGTTTTGCAGTATTTTGTTCTTTCTAAGCAGATCTGGTGTGATTTTCAAGCACAAGGGATATGCCTCTGCAGACTGCAGTCACATCAGAACTGTATAGAAGGAGCAAAGTACCACAAAACAACTTGTATTATTATGTACCCTACTTCATACCTGGTGCTGTCTGTAACTTCACCTTTCTTGGCACATTTAGCTCTCTAATAAGTCACATTCTGTTCCATCTCCTTGTCACACATTATTTTCTGTACTTGTTTTCCCACAATCCATAGCATTTCTAACATTCCTCAAATGTCTCAATTTTCTTTGGAAAGTAAAACACCAGTGGCCAGCATTCGCAGCATATAAACACTTCTTCACAAATAAGATGAAAATAACTATTTATTTGAGCATGAAATGCATCAAAAATGCACTAAAATTAAATCAAACCGGTTTCGGCTAACCAGCCTTCATCAGTGAAATGCATTAATCATGCCATATAATTCATGAATATTTATAGACAGTACCAACCAATGGAAACATGGTATAATCCATTTCAAACAAGAAGTTGCAATAACATTCGAATCACTGTATAACAATAATATAGTAGAGGCATTACAAAGTATATCATAGTAAATCATTATACTCTGTGATAGACTGATACAGATTCTTGACAAAAATACAGTATATAATCATAATAATGTGTATGAACTAACACATAATCTTAGTATTATACAGACCCCTAATAAGATGTTATGTCTGAAAGACCCAAAAGGATCCTACAGAAACAGCATACAATTTAAAGTAACCACAAAACCATCAGAAACAATTATTAACAAGTATGTACATATGTGATATATTAATATAAAGGTTTTTATCAAAAATGTAATATATCACCAAGATGTTAATATGTGATATACTAATATAAAGTTAATGTCAAAAATATAATATATCACAAAAACATTTTTATATTAAGATACAATGACATATGACTGGATATAATTACCCCAAAGGACAGACCCTATTGTGATCAAAACAATGCTACATTAGCAGAATACAAGTCAAATATTAATAAGACCCACAAAGTTACCTGGCAAATATAGAATATCCCAAAAACATTTTTATATTCAGATACAACAGCATGTACCTTGATATAATAAACAGCCAAAAAGGTGGATCCTATTATGATCAACCAAAAAGATTCAACAATAGCAGTATACAGATCAATTATTCATAAGGCCCACATAGTTACCTAGTACATATATAAGCAATTATATCTTATTCTTATATATATATCAATATGCATATATAAGAGAAAAACAAACTCAATGTTTGAGATATACACATGTATAAAATACTATTTGATCATAATTAAGTTCTTCAACATAATTAATATGTACAAACCATAATAGTAATAATCAAGGTATAGTCATATGTGTTTATCATAACAATAACTCATACATTGTATCTATTTGAGTTAAGGCATATGTTGTCCCAATTCCATTCAGCAAACAGGTTATAAGTGGTCATTAAGACCTGGGGGAAATAATGCCCCAAGGTGAATGATCCAATATTTTTCTTTGTGGTTCAGAATACTATGCCAACCCTGTTGGTTGCTCCTATCACCAGTAATTTTATCAATGATCATGAACATGAATTTAGCATTGGTATGTTTCAAGGTGTGTCTATAAAGGGCATTGGTCTCTTTTTTTATTTCTAATATCACTTTTATGTTCATTCATTCTTACTCTAAGTGATCGTGATGTTTGCCCTACATAAAATGCTGAACATTGACAAGTGGCTAAATACACAACCCAGCTACTGCTGCAATTACCAAAGACTCTTAGATCATAAACTCTACTTGTATTGGCACTAGTGAATTGTTTGAGTTTACTTACTTGTTGACAAGATCCGCAATGGCCACATGGAAAGGTACCCAAAAGTTGGTCTCCAGTTATTGTCATTTGTTTGTATATTGCGCCCCCACTTTCTTTATGCTTATAGTGGGAATAATTTTATAAGCCAACATTTCATGCTCAAATAAATAGTTATTTTCATCTTATTTGTGAAGTAGTGTTTATATGCTGTGAATGCTGGCCACTGGTGTTTTACTATGTAATGGTTTGGCCGAGCATACCGTACCTGCGAGGCATTTGGTTTGTACTGTCAATTTTCTTTGGAAACATACTCCATCGTGTCTCATGCTATCCCCATAAATTTCACCCTTTTATCTAAAAAGTCTAGGCTTCTTTCATCTTTTCTTGTATGATTAATCATGGAAGTGCTTCCTCCCTAACTTTTATAATTCATATTTACTTATCAAGTAATGCACATATTTACTTATTACTTCTGAATATGTTTTATTTTTACATTTCCCTTTTGCATTGCTTTTTCATATTCTATTTTTTCCTTTCATATTATGCTTAGCAGAAATCAATATACTGCTTCAAGGGGGGAGAAAATGCTTTACCTATTGAGAAAATAAAGTGGAAACTTGTTTACACACACACCGGCAGGATATCAGTGGTGGTGTTGCTGGTGAAATTAGCTGAAACGGTCAGATTAGGGAATGTGCTCTCTGCCAGAATGCCACAAAGGGTATTTTCTCACACTTCAGGCTAAAGTTACATTTTGGCGAATCTCTGAGTGTCCTTCATGTTTTTTTTTTCCTTTTAACAAAACCACACGAACTAAAACTCCAAAGAAAACTGACAAACCACTTTATAAAACAAAAAAAGGGGCAAAAAAAACAGATACAAACTGTTCTTTGTATGTAATCTGAACATACAAAAAACAGTTTTCGTTTTTTTTTTGCCTCTTTGTTTTTTTTCTTTTCTCATATTACAATCTGGTCAGTAACGCTCTGTGGATCTGTACCTTAAGCAGTTCCTTTTATAATTTGTCTTTCTATGTCTACATTCCCTACATTGCGCACACCCTTATTTCAACTCCCCTCCCAAAAAAAAAAAACTTTGGCTGCTCTGCAAGTTTTATGACCCACATTATCTCCTGTAAACCATATTATATTTGGCATATGTTATAGTCTGTTATTTTCCGATCATCATTACAGTAAGTTGTCATCATTCCATTCATATTGCTGTTTTTAATCCTAAAATTATTCTGAATATCAAGCTATTTTTGTAGTGCATTTTTACTTTTACAGGGTTAAAGCCTCATTTCTAATCTACATGTGTAGTTTTCTTTTCTTCTGATGTAAGAACAGTACTCCAAGCAATCCCTGGTTCCTCAGCCTGCAACTCCAGCAGGCAACAACAGTGAATCTGAAAATGAACTGTTACATGGATGTAATTGGTATGGAAATGGCACTCATAACTAATGCTGTTTTTTCCTTGGCACTTTTTACCTGAGCAGACCAAAAATCAAGCCTCCCCTTTCAGTCTTGATCCCATTTGCTCCCTGTTCTGAGTATCTTGAGCATGAAGAAAAGATGTGACTAGAGGTGCCCTCATCCCAGAAGCCACAGAGGTGGTTTATGCACTCCCTGGCACCTTGGCAAAAAGCATTTCTAATGAAGTCCTAAACCCTACTACATGGCCAATATGAAAATCTGCATCACTACATGGCATCCTACTCCCTCCTTGTGTATGAATATGGTTCCACCCACATACTTATGAGGGCCACCCTGACAGGATTGTGGACTGCCAAGCCCACATCGCTGGTCCTGGTCATTACAGTGCTGTGTAAGCCTCTGCTTGCAAGATCAAATGACCAAAAGCTACCCCCTCCAAGATGTCTATGTTGGCATCAGCCACTCACACCCATTATCACCTGTCCTGCTTTTCCAGCACCTGAGCTATATCATCTGAACTTTTATTTACATTAGGTCACAGTCAGACGTCCATCCCACTATGCCAGAGAGGCAGCCTTTAATGCATTTCTTTATTTTACTGCTATTTTACCACTCCTTTGCTTTTCCTTAGATTTAATAGCAGCACTGATATTTTAAACAGATGCCACAGTGGTGCAGTGGTTAGCATTGTTGCCTCACAGCAAGAGGTTCTCCCGTCCGATTCTCGGCTGGAGTGTCTTCTGTGTGAAGTCTGTATGTCCTCCCAGTGGTCGAGTGACGTTAAAGACATGCAGGTAGGTGCATGCATGAATGGGTGTGCCTTCTTTCAAGGTTGGGCGTCGGGCTGGCACCGCGGCACGTAAAAATCCACTGCCAGTCATTAGCGGACCAGAGTTCCGCTGTGGCGACCCCTAACCGGAAAAAGACGAAAGACATTACTTTACTTTTTATTGATATTTTAAACAGAGCTCTCTGTAGGAAAATAACTATATCTTCTCATTTGTAGATGATTAGCTATCACTCCTTGAAAAAGGAGATAGTATCTACCAGCAATGCAGCTGTCTTTAAGAAATCCCTGAGACGACACCTTTCCTCTCTATGACAGTGCACATGTACCAAAACTTCCCCTAACCTGACTCTCTCTTCTACTACTGTCTTATACCTTTTCTAATTACTACTCTGTTATTCTCTGTATATCTTTCTCTGTATATCTCAAAACACTAATTTATCTGCTATTTTTCTCACCTGCTATTATGCTTGGTCTAGGACTTTATAAGTGTTATTTATTCAGATTATGTAGCAAGAACCCAAGCTATTCATTGGGTAACTTAATTATCCTAACTTGTGATACTCTAATTGTGTAAACCACTTTGTCCTCAATATTCTAGTCTATCATTGTACTCAGATTATCACCATGCTCATTCTATTATCAGCAGCAAAATATGCATTGCATGTACTAATCATTATTGAATGTATCAGATGTTGTATGTTGCATGTCTTATGTAATTTAGTGTGGAGCTTTTCTCACCGAGCCTCCAGTAAAAATGGGCTCACTATGGCCCAGTGGACCACCCCAGTAAGCAAATGCAAATAAATAAATAAATGTCAAAGGGTGGGTACACCACTAAAGCACAAACAGCCAAATTGTCCAGATGCCTTGTACATTCTATGATACTGTGACAGATCAACTCCTGCATATGTACATTAATTTCACTGTATATCTTATCAATACTTTTTCAGCTTAGGATACTTTATAATAGTGTGTAAATCTGTACATACTACAGTTATGTTTTCCTAATGTGTTTCTTGTCTGCTCTATACAACACCAACACCACATTTCACCACTGCTGTTACATTTGCCTGATTACTTTATTGTCAAACTAGCTCATTTAACCTGGCAGCAAATGACAAATAAATAAAAAAAATAAACAGCCTTAATATATATGAATTTAACAAATAGACCTCCTTCTATTATGGTAATTTGAAGAATTTCATATATTGCCTGTTTTAGGGAATGCCAACCTGATAAAACTTCCAACATATAAACTCAAGGTGTTACTACTCAATGCTAGGAGTCTCACCAAGAAGCTCCACTCCCTGTAAACACTCCTCACCCTTGAGAGTGTTGATATCTGTGCAATTACTGAGACATGGTTTAAAGCCAAGGAAAGCAGCCCAGCAGTGCAAGACTATAATGCCTTGCACACATCTAGACTACCTACCACACAAGAAGGGACAAGAGGTGGAGGTGGAACAATCAATATACAAGTAAGCACAATTGAAGATTGGTCAAGCAATATGACTCACTTGAGCTACTCCATGTTCATCTAACCTTAGGTAAACTCCCATACCATATCCTTGCTAGTTATAGGTCCAAATCTATGAGCCAGGATAACCATGCCATGTACTTGAATGTGCTGGAGTCACTCACCATTCAGCCCAATATCACAGTCATGGGTGATTTTAACTATCCCACTATAAAGTAGGAAAAATACACAATCGCTGACATGCAGGCTGAAAGAATCCTGGATTTTGTCAATGCAAACACCTTGAAACAGCTAGTCTGTATACCTAACAGAGGTACAAATATCCCCGATCTGGTACTCACAAATATGAGGGAATGTTGCAGCCCTTCCTAATGTAATGTCTCCACTGGTCAGCTCAAATCACAAAGCAGTCAGCCTTGAAATAAATATAAAGCCTGAACTCCCACCAAACTCCAGAACCTTTAAGAACATTTCCAAAACTAACTTCCTCCCATGTGATGACATACCAAAATTCCAAGCCCCCTAAACTCAGAGAACACTATGGCCTATGCAGAAGTGTTTACAGCAACCCTGTACAAGCATATTAATAACTGCATAGAAACAGCAGGAAAAGAAAAACAAAATAAACTTAAGACAAACTCCAAAAACAAGCCCCCTTGGACCCCCCCTGTTTAAATAGGTTGTACAACAAAAGAAAGAAAATCCTGCCCAAAATTAGGAGGAAATGCTAGGCTCAATAGGCAAAAAAACTCCATCAGTCACAACAAGCAACTCAGGGAACTAATCAAGTCAAGCAAAGCCAACGTTAAGAGAAAAATAGCCTCCCAGGCTAAGGATAACTATAAGGATTTTTTTCAGTTATGTATGCAGCCTTAAGGGGAACACCCAACAGTGTGTACTGAACTAATAGTAAATGGAACTCCCTATATCAAACTGGAGTATGCAGCAAATATGCTTGCTGATAGATTTATCTACAATTTCACCCACCATCATCCCTAGTTACCCCACAGGAAAAATCCTCCACCATTTCTCTCCCAACTATCACTAAAGAACAGGTCTTAATTGCAGTCTCCAAAGCTAAAAACACTGCATCAAAGGGTCCTTATAATAACCCAGGATGCCTCCAAAACAGCTTGAAAATCCCCTGTCACACCCACTAGACTCTCTATTCAACCTCAATCTCCAGACAGACTTTGACCCTATGGAATGGAGGACTGGAATGGTCATCCCTCTATACAAAGAACAATCAACTGACCCAGGGAACTACAGACCTATAAGTTTGACTAGTCTTACATACAAGGCCATGGAAAAATTATTACGGTCCTGATAAAGAAAGACACAGGCAATCTTCAAACACTGGACCCATCCCAGTTTGGTTTCACCAAGGGCAGGTCATGTCTACTAAACCTGGTGGACTTCTATGAAAAGGTGACTAGAGCTATGGATGAGGTCAAAATGGTGCATACTACCTATTCTAGCTGGTAAAAGCGTTTGACATAATACCTCCCTCGGATATTATTGATAAACTCACAAATTTAAGCATAAATCCCCCAGAGATGTAGATATCTTCCAGGAGAGTCTGACACAGAGAAATAACCAGTGTCAGAGGGATGGCCTAAAACACAATGCAAAAAAATGCATAATTAGACCCACTGGGAAGACGAACACCCCTGCACACTGCAACACTGATAACACTACTCCCCTAAGAGTAGACCCTGTGGTAAGGGGCTTGGGAACTCAGGTTGACAATAAACGAAAGTTTGATCACCAAGTGCCTATGATGGTGAGAAACTTTCTACGTGGCACAACTTATAAGTAAAGGCATGACATCCAGATCTAAGGAGATCATAGTCCAACTATACTCAGCCCTCATTACACCAATAATCAAGTACAAGGCACCCTTTGACAAGTACCTGACCAGCCATTTGCAGTAGCTGGAGTGGCCACCGAGGTTCTTCACTAAAAGAATACAGGGTGTAAATATGATGTCCTATGAAAACCTCCTCAAAGCCCTGTCCCTACACTCAGTCTCCTACAGACTACTGAGGGGTGATCAACGCATAACCTACAAGGCATTCTTTGATTAAGCCCTGACGGATCTACTACTTATTCACAAAACAAACAGCACTAGAATTACCTGACCTAAGGATCTAAACCTCGTCTATGACAAACAAGGGAAGGAGGGTGGGAAGTGATGAATGAAAGAAGATGAACAACACAGATGGAAGGTTACAGTAAGGCATAACTTCTTTATCTGATATTGTTAATCTTCTTTCCATTCATCACTGATGGAATAGAATCCCAAGCTACCATGAGGTCCATGGCCAGCCCTTATGGAAGAACATGCCCGAGTAACACTGAGCCGAAGGCAGCTCTCCTTCTGGAGACAAAGTCTAATTTGTAATGATTGATAAAGGTATGAGGCTTAGCCCAAGTAGCTGCTGCACATATGTCATCCATGGAAGCCCTGGAACGGAAAGCTACAGATGTTGCCATAGATCTAGTGCAGTGAGCTTTAACTTCTGGCATAGGTTCATTACTGAGGGACTAGATGAAATGTATACAGTCCCTTAGCCATTTCGATAATGTAACCTTGGAAACAGCATCTCCCATTCTGGGCCAAGAAAAGGATATGAAAAGCTGTTCAGACTTATGGATAGGTTTAGTCCTGTCTAGGTAAAATCTCAGTTGCATATGTACATCCAAGAAGTGAAGGCAGTACTCTCCTCTATTGGAGAAATTTGGAACGAACACTGGTAGGTCAATGATCTGGTTAATGGAGAACTGAGAAACAACTTTGGGAAGGAAGGATGGATTCATCCGAAGTGATACTCTGTCTTTATGGAAGACTAGATAGGGCCTCTTGATACACAACGCCTGCAGCTCCGAGACCTTTCTGGCAGAGGTAATGGCTACCAAGAACAAGGATTTCCAAGACAAGAACTTTAGGTCACACTTCGCAGCAGGTTCAAAAGGTTTTTGAGTCAAAGACTGAAGGACTAAAGTGAGGTTCCATGGTTCCACAGGCTGTCTGACAGGAGGCCTGATATGAGAGGCTCCCTTAAGGAAGGCCTTGCATAGATGTAAAGAGATAAGAGGGGTGCCATCTATACCATTGTGGAAATTAGAAATTGCCATTAGGTGTACTCGTACAATAGAGACAGAGGCTCCATTATCAAAACACTTAGCCAAGTATTGAAGTACCGCAGTTACTGGAGCCAAATAAGGGTCTAGCATGTTATCCTTAGACCAGATGGAGAACCTTTTCCATTTACCCTGATATAGTTTTCTGGTGGATGGTTTATGAGAGGCCAGAATGATGTCTTGAACAGGCGTGGAGAGATTAGCTTGCCTGCCAACTAATGGAGGTGGAGAAACCAAGCTGTCAGCTTGAGACTGGAGAGATTTGGGTGGCTCAACCTTTGGGGGTGAGTAATCAGATCTGGAAGACGGTCCAGAATCCACGGCAGGTATACTAGGTAAGGCCAAAGGAAAGGGAACCAAACTTGTCGAGGCCAGAACAGAGCTATGACGATCACCTTGCATCTCAACCGAAGAGCTTTCTTTAGAAATTGTGGAATCGGGAATGGGAGGATAGGCATAAAGATATCCTGTGGGCCAATCGTGGATTAGAGCATCCCTCAGGGACTCCCCCTCTGGGGGAAGAAGGACAAAATAGCTGCTGCACTTGTTGTTCAAAGGAGAGGCGAAAAGATCGCAGCAAGGCTGGCCCCAGTGGCTGAAGATTTCTGACGCCACCTCGGGGTTAAGGAACCACTCGTGAGGCAAGAGGATGCATCTGCTCATTTGTCCGCAATTACGCTGGAGCTCCCAGGGATATGCTTTGCTATCATAAAAAGTGGGAAGCTATCGCCCACTGCCAATTTCTCATGGTTTCTCGACACAGGGGGTAAGACTTCGTTCCTCCTTGGTTGTTGATATACCAGACCACTGACATATTATCTGACTGAATTGCTACTGTCCCGGAAGGGAGAGCTAATTGAAAGGCCTGCAACGCTAACAGCACTGCTCTCAGTTCCAGAGCATTCATATGCAGGTCAGCCTCTGAGGTGGGCTATGTGCCTTGGACTGTCCTCCCCTGGAAATGCCCCCCCCATCCGATCAGGGACACATCCGTGGTCACAATGGATCTGGGCTGACAGGACTGAAAGGGCAACTCCAAAGTTCTCTGTTTGGCCTCATCCACCAAAGGAGGTCCTGTTTGCAGGAGCTGGTTATTCGAATCTGGTAATAGAGGGGGTGATAGTTGGGGAACCACTGACAAAGAAAGAGCCACTGCAGGATCCATATATGTGGCTTAGCTAGAGGCACTACTGGAATCGAAGCTGCCAGAGAACCCAGGGCCTGAAGATCTTCCCTTGCTGAAACTTTTGTGTGATAGAGTATCTCTCAGAGTTGGAGCCTCAGATGCTGGAGTCTGTGATTTGGGAGTGATACTAGACAGGACTGGGTAATGAACACTGCTCCAACGAATTCTATTTGTTGTGTAGGAGTAAGGTTTGATTTCTCTCAATGTATCGTTATTTCCAACAATTTTGCCAGAGAGAGAGTATAATGCAGTGCTGTTACCAGAAGATGCTCGGTGGGGGTGGTAACAAGCCAGTTGTCCAAATATGGAAACACCCAGAATCCTTGTAGTCTAAAGTGAGCTGTGACCACTGCCATGCATTTTGTGAACACTCTGGAGGCTATAGAGAGACTGAAAGGTAGGGCATGAAATTGATAATGACTGGACCCTAGCCAGAAGTGAAGCAGACTCCTGGAGTGTTTGTCCATCTTGATGTGGTAATACACATCCCGGAGATCTATTAAGCACAGCCAATCGCTTTCTCGCAAAAAGGGGAGGATGGACTGAACAGTGACCATCCGGAATTTGGTTTGGGTGACAGACTTGTTTAAGCTGCGGAAATCCAAAATGGGTCTCCAGTCCCCCGTCTTTTTGGCACCAGAAAGAATCTTGAGTACAATCCGTATTCGCGTTGGTCTGGTGGGACTGGTTGGATGAATCTTTTTTGATACAGCTTTATTATCTCTGAAGCTGCTGCTTCCCTTTGACTGGGTGGAATGTCGGGAAGCTTTCTTGGAAGATCTGGCTGAAAAGAAAGGGGAATGGTGTAACCTCTACTGATGATACTCTGCACCCAATGATCGGTGGTAATAGATTGCCAGGCAGCTTGGTGCAGAGAGAAATACAACCCCCGACTGCTTCCAGAGGTAAGCAATCAGGCTGCTCCTCAGGAGCACTGGTAAAGCTGTCCAGAGAAGGAATCCCTGGAGCCTTGCTCACGAGGGGCCCCCTCTGCCTCTGTAGGGGTGTCTTCTGGAATTGTTACCCCCTCTGTCCCTGGGGGTATCATCACCACATGCAGCACGGAAAGGAGCCTGAGATTTTTTGTGCCACATTTTTCCACTCCTCTGATTCCTGGAGAAGGTATGATGAGGATTGGAAAACTGTAGGCCTATGGCAGATAGGGTCTTTCCATCTTTCCCCCACCTGGCTAGTGTGTCCTTCACTTCTGAGCCAAAAAGGGATGATGCTTCAATGGAAGCATTCAAAAAGGAAGACTTGAAGGGGTCCGCAAGGTCACAAATGTGCATCCAGGCATGACACCTCATGACAATGCCTGAGCCCATTGCTCTGGCTGCCCCTTCAGTCCCATGTGAAAGCAACTTCATGGAAGAGGTGGATATCAATTCCAGGGTTGTCCTGCGAGTTTCCCAGAGAGTTTGGAGATCAAGTCCTTCTGAAGCCTCGGAAAATGTGCCAAATAGTTTAGGGACCGTATAGCAAAGGTCCCTGATGCAAAAACTTGCTTCCCAAGGCTGTCTACCAGCGGGGACTCCCTGTTGGGTGGGTGGACAGCTGGACTTTCCTCAGCCAAGTCCTTTTTTGTGGCTGCTGCCCCCACCATAGCAATGACTGATAACCCTTTGGACCAATGTGGGTTCTCCTCGGGAGGAGAAAGAATTTTGTCAGGTCCTGAGGGATCGCCTCAATGAAATCAGGGCTCTTCCAAGCATGCTGCATGACGAGCTGGACGAGCTCATAGGCACGCAGCGTCACCCAAGAGGTAGAAGGCCAGGTGCGAAAAACCCGCAGGAACACGGATTCCTCAGACGAAGGGTTGGAGGGCATCTAGTCACCTCTCTGCTTTAGCATTTCCAGGATGTCTCCAAAGGAAACATCATCAGGAGGTGACTGAGGGGACCCTTCACCATCATCGTAATCCATATCTTCCATTAAGGACTCCTCGGGTGAGTCCATGTGCTTCCTCTTGCACGGCTTCTTTTGAGGGGGCTCCTCAGTGGGGGTCTTTGAGGAGCGGGTACCCTGAACAGGGGTGTCCTGTGAGGGTGGTCTGTGGCAGCTGTAGCTCAGGGGGGCGAAAACTGGGGTTCCGACATCAAAGGAGTGCTTCCAGAAGCGAGACCCTCTCCATTGCGTGGAAAACAGGTCTGCCCGAAGATGGATGGGAGCCCGGAACCAAGAAAGACAACCTCAGGACTAGGGTCACACCCCGCTCCGACAAACCCACCCCCATGGACGGAGCCTCAAGCAGGATTAGTGTGGATGTGGCTATCTGCACTGAGGATGGGACAGAGGAGAAACATAGCTCCATGCCCCAGGCTGAAGCGCCCACCCCCACAATCCCCAGATTGAAGAAGGACCAGTTCTGCAGGAACCAAAGACCAAATGGACAAACTCGGAGCCGCAGTGAGGTGCACTACAGGCGCTGAGGTAATGTGTTCCGAGAAGGCTGTCAGAGCAGAAGGCTTTGGAACCAAAATGGTCGCAGTAGGAGTGCAAAACGAAGTCGGTGGAGAAACCAACCCAAGTCCTGCAGGCGAATGGGTCTTAGAAAGTGTGGGTATCCCCCTGGCTACCAACAGCTGGCCCACAAGACAAACCACATCATGTTCTGACAAGCTCCTGGTGGATCTAGTGGATACTCCAAACGGAGAGTCAGGACATTCAATAAACGGGCTATATACCTGGCCCAGAAATGGATCTACGGAAGGGGAGTATCGGGTCCATGGTGCAAGGTCTGCCAGCACTTAAGTCTCAAGTTTTGAGACTGGGAATAATGGGGTCAAATCCAGTTTTATCGGTAAAATGCTCAGTGCCAAAGTGGCACTCGGAGCTGAAATGGTATGCTCCAAAATTGTAACTGACGAAGGTATTGAAGGTGTGCCCTGGGCCAAAGTGGCCACAGGTGCCGAAGTCTAAATAAGTGTGGTGAGGTCTACATTCGGTGCCAGAGGCAGGACCACTGCTGAAATTGACACCGGTATCAAAGGTTTTGAGATGCTCGGAGCCAAGGAAGACGGAGCCATAGAGGCAGATTTATGCTCTGAAGACAACTTTGGGACCTTTGATTTGACATGCTTACCCTGATCACCCGATGGTGAGGAGGGAACTGAGTGGGACCTCTTTATGTCTTTTGTAGGAGGGGTTGAGACCTCCATCATAGAAATGGCCTCTGAAAAGGGAGACTTAAGTAACCCTTTCAGTATTAGTTTATTTTTGTTCTCATTAAGAATGCATTGACTGAAACTCTGACAAATGTCACAAGGAGGCTGCACAGAAAGGTGTGGCACCCCAAACAACATACACAATCATGAGAATCACTATTAGGTAACTTGCCATTACATGAAACACAATGCTTAAAACCTGAAGTACCTTTCTTATCAGACATCTTGATAGAGAGACACCACAGGCCAACAGTATAACCAGTCAGAACAAATAAGTCAAACACTGTTCAAAAAAATCACAATTGTACCAGTACAGTGATATGTAAGAGAGAAAACAGAAACACCTTAGTAAAACCAATCCTAACAGGCTACACAGGAAAGAAAAATACCAACTATGGTATTGAAGGAATACCACAAGGGTAAGGGAGGAAAGGCCATACCAAAAATGGTACTTGAAAGTTTAACAACAGTAACAAGGGGTAGAGTAGAGAAGGATAAAACAAGGTCTGACAGAGGAAAACAGTCTAGAAATACTATCCGGTCAATAAAAAATAAAGATATCAAAAGTTTTCCACACAAATATCAAATAACGTTCCACTTAGCTGAGAGCTCGGCTGAAACGCGGCTTTATGGCTACGCAGCAAACAAGATCTGATGTAACAGGGAGAAGGGCTTTCTGGGTAGAAACTTAGCTTGAGAGTTTTTTGGCTGGAGCGAGCTTGGTAAAAAGACCTACTTGGTTCTGAGGGCTTGGAACCAAATCTATCAGTAATAAATGGAAAGAAGATTAACAATATCAGATAAATTATTAATTTCAACAAATGGCTTCACTTCTAGAGATATTTAATGGGGTACAATATATATCAACCTGTATGTCACCACAGAGTTTAATTTTTGAAGAACGTAGGAGGGAGTGAAGTGGTTTTATAATGGTCATTTTTATCTTGCTTTTTTTCTAGGGTGATAGTGAGGAAAGGTAAAAATTCTTCATTTAAAGTAAAGAGTAGGTGAGCTGATAAATAGATGTGCAGCAATTTTTGGTGAAGAATTTTGGAAAGAAAGGTTTAAATGGAAACGTATGATGTGGGAGGAAATGAGTAATTTGATAGTCTGTGAAGACAGAAATTAAGTAGAAGTAGAGTAGTTAAGCTAGTGAATAGTATATTTACTTGCAATGAGATGGGGCAACAATGAAGAATAATATCTTTGATTTAAGCAATAGACAAGCTTCTTAAGCAAATAGGAATGAAAGATAAAGTAAAATGAAGAAAAGCATGGAAAATGGTTGGTTTGTTGCATATGCGATCTTTGTTTTTTCATTGACAAATAGTCCCAGTGGGAGATGAGAAGCCTGCAGATGCAGGCAGTTGGCAAGGGAAGTCTATACATTGTGTTCTGAGTGAAATTTACAAGGATTCCCTCATGCACCAGCAAAGCTATTAACATGTTTTTCTCATTGCTGTTTGCTTTTACTTGGAGATAAGAAGCAATTAATCGTGAAAGTTGTGAACACTCTTTACCAAGAGAAATATAAATGTAATAGTGCAATGTCAAGCAGTTCAATGAAAAATAAAGTTTGAAATTGTGAGAAGGGTATAAGAAGTAATGCATTTAATAGAACAGTGCATTATTTAGTTTCCTTATTTAAGGGTAACCACTGTACTTTTCTTAAGACCAAAAGTTAATGTTTACCTAATTCACTCATCTAAACTCATCTAAAAGAAGACTAAAGATAGCAAAAGAACAAACAGGAATCAGTGTAAGCGGGGACACAGGTTGTAACATTAACTTTATCACATGTAACCTCAATTTTAGATTAGGTACTGCCTGTGGGTATACACATTTATTTGGGGCAACTGCTCATCTAGAGAGATAAAATGTCATTTATTAAAAATGTACATCATTTTGAATGTCAAAATGGGACTAAGGAGGTACTGAATTTTTTATGAGTGTTTTCACTGAAGTAAAATGTCCTGAAAATATAGCAAAGGTTCACATGCAGATGAAAAGATGCAAATGCTTAAAAAAATCTCCCTGCCGAACATTACTGTGTGCATGCAAGCCAAACGTTAGAAATATACATAGAAAAAAGCATTAATTTCTATAGGCTGGGAGTAACAGCTGTCTATCATAATATAATATCCACATTATCGTGAAATGTAAAAAAGCTTAGAGGTATATAAAAAAGCAGGGAGTACTGAATTATATTAAGAAATTGAATAATATGCATGAATTTAGAAAGGCTGCTGTTAAGCAACTATTTTTAATGAAAACTCAACAGAACAAACTTTTACCATAATGACTTAGGCAAAAAAACCTAGAAAGGGTAGTCGCCAGACTTGCGGAGCTTATGAGAAGAAAAATAACTAGTTTTTCTACAGAGATATTACACATATTTCAGAACTTTTGTATAAATCAAAGAAAAGTGGAGAACAAGAAAAGGCACAAATAGAAATATTTATGGAAGACTTAATTATGCCAAGGTTAGAGGAAGATAACCTTGTCAGAGATATGGGATGCATGGCTAGGCTTAAAAACAGAACCCATAAAGTTAAGGTGGGTGGCTCTACCTCATCCAAAAGTCTTGGCACTAGCAGTGTACCTCAGGGTATAGTCCTTGGGCTACTCCTTTTTGGAATTTACTTCTTGGAGATCAAAACTAATGTTAAGGGTTTGTGGTGAACCATGTTTGCAGATACCATTATAAACTCCCCAGAGGACACCAAGATCCCAAACAAATAGGTGGTGTCAAAACCATAGACTAAAACTAAAGGCCAAGAAGTATATAATCATATCCTTTGGCAAGCATGACTCCCCTTGTAACTACCACATTGGCAACACAACCCTTGAAAACCTATTCCATAGTTTAGGATTTGGAAACCTCTGCTAACAATGTACTGTCCTTTGAGCACCATGTATTCATTACTGTAAAGATGTTCCTTTTCATCAAACAGCTTATATCTCAAGATACCGTTTCCAGATCCAGAGACAAAATAATTTCACTGTACGCCACATTCATTAAACTGATGATGCAGTATAATGCCCCTTTCAGTATGTATCTATACAAATACTTGTCACAGCTGAAACAATCATGTTTTCTTACAAAAAAAAAAAAAAAATCAAGGACTTAAACCGTAAAAACGATGCATTCTATCTCAGTGTCTCATTCCTCTCTTCAGTACCATACAGGCCACCTCTGCCTTGCATATAACACTTCAACAGACTCTATGCAAACTAAATGGTATCATAAATGCCCACTCCAAGGATCTCAATCTCTTTTGCAAAATAAACAGAACATGTTGGAGGGACAGGTTTGTATCACAGAGAATACTACTTCTATGTAACTGTCTTCCACTCCACATAAAACAAAGCACTTCTCCTACGTATATACATACATGTACTTAGAAATACTTTTATTTATATATATATATATATATATATATATATATATACACACACACACATACATACATATGGATTCCATACACTAGATCAAAGGTTCACTACTTCGAAATAGTGTATGGAATGCACACTGCAGCGAAAGTGCACTTAATCGAAAGTGCACTTACGCGAAGTTCAGTACAATGAACGGGCATGTACTGAACTTCCGTGCAGTACTCATGTACCTTAGGGTTAGGGCATGGGTCATGGTAAGGGGATAGCCCTATGGGCTATCCCCTTACCATGACCCGTGCCCTAACCCTAAGGTCCGTGATGACTGCAGCGCAGTGAAGGACATAGCAATGTCCTCCACTATGGTGCGATAGTCACAGACCTTAGGGTTAGGGCATGGGTTAGGGTAAGGGGATAGCTTTACCCGTGCCCTAACCCTAAGGTCCGTGATGACTGCAGCGCAGTGAAGGACATAGCTTGTTTTTTGATGTCCTCCACTGTGCTGCGGTACTTTCGGTGAAGTGCACTTTCGCGGAAGTTCACTTTCATTAAAGTGAACTTTCGCATAAGTGAAGCTTCCTATTACAAGCTTGAAGTTGTGAACTTTTGTTCTTGTAATAGGAATCCATACATACATACGTGTGTGTGTGTGTGTGTGTGTGTGTATATATATATATATATATATATATATATATATATATATATATATATATATATATATATATATATATATATATACACACATGCACACACACACACAAGTATATATATATATATATATATATATATATATATATACACACACACACACACACAAGCACACACACATATATATACACACATACACGCAAATGTACGCATGCACGCACACACACACAATACACACACATACATGTAAAATGTGTCAGTAGTGTAACTAGTAGCACACTTGCCTCTGGTGCAGAAGGCTGTGGGTTCAATTCCCACATCAGGCAGATCACTTGCTGATACTTCAGTACAACATAAGGGGGGTGTTGGGCTCTTGAGAGCATTGTCCTTTGGATAAGACATTAAGCTGAGGCCCCATCAGCTTGAGTTTATGGTATCTCAGGTGGATGTAAAAGATCCCACGGCAACTATTGAAAAGAGTAGGGGTCCTTCATTTTTATCAAAAATAACTCTTATTTATAAAATATTTACATATTTACAAATATTTTTATCAAAATTAACTCTTATTTATAAAATATTTACATATTTACAAATATGTACATATGTACAAATACATAAATATACAAATCTGTTTACATATATTCATATTTTCCTTTACAAACATGCTAAATTTTTATCCCTATTAGATCCCCCACTCCTTTTTTCATAACCACCATCTGATTTTACTTAATATTGTTGCTAAAATCCATTTACCATTAAACATAATTTAATTCCATATAACATAAAATAACTTTTTATCTACTCTTTTAACATGTTCTTTACTTTTCTTCTTATAATATCCATATTTAATCATATCAATCATATCAATGTTTATTTTATCCAATTCTTTTATATCGTCAAAAAATATTATTTTTTTTACAGTTTCTCCATAATGTTTTTACTCCTTTACATTTCAAAAACACATGTCCTGTAGTTTCTTCTTGATAATGTGAATATATTCTATCACTTTTATTTTTACATTGCATATTTCTTTTTCTAGAAATTTATTTACCAGTCTTCACAAAAAAATCTAGACATTCTACTTTCTGATTACAGCATTTTCTTATTTTTATAGCTTTACATTTTTTTATCTGCTAGATTTTCCCATGGTTTTACATAGTAATGTTTCACCATTACATACTTTTCTATCTTTTACAATATTAACAATTGCTTATTTTCCACAAAAATATTCTTTCTTGGCAATATTTTATTTCATTTACACACCCTTTTTCTCTTTTACTCATTTTTATCATACCCCAAAATGTATCATACTTATATTTATACAGTTTTACTACTGAACTCTCTTCTTCATTTATCCACTTAACACTTTGTACACATTTAATGAAGCAGTGTATAACAGTGGGTTAATAACCATAAACCGCCTTTTTTTTTTTTTTTTTTTTTTACAACAAAACTCCGCTTTTTACTGGGTTTAATTTAGAACCCCATATAAATGAAAAAAATATTTGCAGTAATTCTTTTACAAATGCTGCTGGCAACATAAATACACTTGCTAAGTATGTCATTTTCCCCATCAATACTGAATTTACCAAATAAGCTTTTTTTCTGAATGATAATTTATATGTTCTACAGAAAAGACATATTTGTTGCACTTCTTCTTTTGTTTTTCCCATTGAACTCTAGTTATATCTTTATGCCCAAACTGTATATTCAACACAGAAATTTAATTCACAGTAAAATATATACCCCCGATCTTTACTACATCACCTAAACCTTTACTTTTCTCTTTATTTAAATCCATCCCTATCATCTCTAGGTACTTATTTGTGCAAATTACCTCTTTTATCCAAATTTTGGTTTCAGCATTTATTATAATGTCATCTGCATATGTTAACAGAATTGAAATACTTACCCTTTCAAGTGTTACATACTCCACCTCCTTCATTTTGTAATTTATTTCACATACTATCACATTCATAACTAATGCAAAAAGTATACAACTCATTGGACATCTCTGTCTTACACTACTCTTCATATCTACCTCTTGGATTAAACAGCCATTTACAAGTATTTTTCCTTTATTACTACTATATGCTGACATAAATAATTTCCTAACTTTCTCACTTAAATGATATGCTTTCATTACTCATAAGATTTCATGTCCAGTTGTGTCAAATGGCTTATTAAGCTCGCCTATCATGATTTTTGCTTCTTCTTTTCTGTTCAGAATATCACCCACAATTTCTCTATCATTAATAATTCTTGACAACCCTTCCCCTTTATATCATATGCCATCTTCCATAATATTTTCCATTTTAGTTTAAAATATATTTTGTATTATTTTCATAAAGACCTTATAATCAGTATTACTCAATACTATCATTCTCCAGTTTTTAATTGTCTTCTATCTTCCTTCTTCCATATGAATTTAAGTATTCCATGACATAAGTCTTTATACATAAAACCTTCATTTAACCATTCATTCAAAATCTTTAAAAATTGTTTGGACAATCCTTAAATGTTTATAAATTTCTTACCTTACTCCATCTGGGCCTGCAGACAAATCTATATTTACTTGTTCTAATACTTTATCTAGCTCATTTAAAGAAATCTAATTTCCAGTTCTTTAGTCTCATTTTCTGTTAACTTTTTTACTTTCCATGTTTTTTTACTACCTTTATTTGTTCTTTAAACAGTTTGTGTACATTTTGCACTGCACTATTCATAATATTTTCCTGAGTTCTTTCTATTTCTCCTTTTACATTTTTTATTTCTCTCATTACACTTTCATTTTCCTTTACTAATCTGCTTACGTTACTAGATATTTCTCTTTTTCCTTGTAAAAAATATATTTTGCCCATGTAACAAGTCTTGTGTCTTTTCTTGAATTCTTACATATAATCCTTTTTCTTTGTCAAAGTACTTTCTATCATTATGTTCTAAATTTTCCAATGCTTCATTATATGTTATTTTATATTTTTCATTCTCTGCTCTTTCTACATCATACTGTCACTATAAAAACATTTTTATATTTTTCCTTACATATCACCCACCATTCAGACCAATTTTTTATAAAATGTTCTCATACTAATATGCTCATTCCATAACTGCATTACTAATCTGTTCCCTTCTTCATTCCATGCTTTCTTGTTTATCCTTTTTAATCCTTTGTTTATTTTTATATATTTGTTTTTTTTTTCTTTTATCTCTAGCCAAATTGCAAGATGATCCTGTTTCAACTACCTCACATTCTCCTATAACTAAACCTTCTGATACTATAAAACAATCTATTTCAGTTCTATACATACCCCTTTTGTAAGCCCATGAATTTTTGTCCCAAAGTTTTAACTTAACACATCTTATAACTTTTCCTTATACCATTTCCTTTCTTTTTACTCATGCCTCTTATATCACAGTTAAAGTATCCTGTCATAATATTCATATTTATCACTACATAGTCTAAAATATAATGAAATAAGCTTTCCCGTTTTACATTCCTCAACTACATTAGTATAAGCATATAATGTGAACTCTATATACCTGTTCTTTCCATTTTAAATCTACAGTGGTTAATCTTCACATTTTTGCTAAAGTTACATCTAATATCTTTACTGCATTTTTACAGAATACAGCTATTCCAGAACATCTCTCATTTGCCAAATTCTACATTATCTTTCCTCCCCACTGTTTCGCTGTTTGCAATATTTCTTCATTTGTTAAAAATCTTGTGTCTTCTAAAATGATTACATCTACATCACATGTATTACAACACTGCAAAATTTCTGTCCTTCTTACTATATTCTTAATACTATTCAAATTTACAGAAAGCACTATAAAATTTTCATTTTCCTGTTTCCTTACATTCATGGTTTTATAGGTTCATAGTGAATTACTTGGCTAGCTTTCTTAACAGGTCATTGTAGCCTAACTAATTTCCTTCCCAAAGATGAGACTCAAACACTGTACTTTATGTTTGTGAGTCAAATACCCAGCCCAATCTTTAGCTGTATATATTCTCTTTCATTGATTTCCTTTCTTTTGCTCTTTTGTACTTATCCTTTTACATCTTCCTTTTCTGTCTTTTACCCTTTATCAATATAATTTCTTTTGCTTCCTTTTTACTACCTTCCATTTTACATTTTCATCACTTACTTCAGAACATTCTTCTATATCCTCATTATTTTTTTCTCATCTATTTTTTTCTTCTGTTTCTCCTACCTCTAAAATGTCTTCTAGATGTTCAGTTTTTCCTTCCTTTTCCTGTTATTTTCATTTTTGCAATCCATTCATAAATGTTCAATTTTGTTACATTTATAACATTTTAATTCACATATTTTGCATCATGTCCTATTTCCCAACAAATATATCAATTTCTTTTGGCACAGTTACTCATCAAATGTCCTTTTCTACAAAAAAAAAAAAGTTGTGCCAAGTATTTTACAACATCTCTATTCCTCTCCACATTTATCATGCTTGGTATATGTATATATTTTTTTCTCTTTTTATTTTTAATACAGTATAATCCCAGGCACAAGTCCATAAACCCCTTCTGTCATAAATGTTTGTCATGTCCAGTGCTTCTTCACATAAAGTTTTCAAATGTCCTTTCAAAGTCTATCTTAGTTTGAAACTGAATGTGAATCTTCTTTTTTTGTTTCCCTGTTAAATGCTTTTCTCACACAGATTTCATGGGTTACAGTCTTTCTTTTTTTCATATTTTCCAAGAAAAATTTCCATTGAATAAACAGTCTGAAATATAATGTCATAAAATATCTCTTTGTTAATAAAAAAAAATGATCTTACCTAATGGGCTTTTATACCCAAAGAAGCTATTAAATTGTCCCACATTTCACACCTTTTAATTTCTTTGTCTTCTTCACTTTGAATCTTTGCCAAGACTTCCATGGTGGTGCAGCGGTAGTGTTGTTGCCTCACAGCAAGAGGTTCTCCCGTTCAGTTCTCGGCTTGGGTTGAGAGTGCCTTCTGTGTGGAGTCTGCATGTCCTCCCCGGGGTCGAGTGGGCGTTCGAAAGACATGCATTGAATGGGTGTGCCTTTATTGAAGGTTGGGCTGGCAACTCGACACCATAAAAACCAACTGCCAATCATTAGTGGACCGGAGTTCCGCTGTGGCGACCCCTAACCAGGAAAAGTCGAAAGACAAACAACAACAACAACTTTGAATCTTTGCCACATACTTCTGTTTTTCACTTTCTTTTGCTTTCTTTGCTACTACTCCACTTTTGCCTTCTTTTACTTTCTCTGCATACCTTTTTTTTCCATCACATTACTATTCTTCTGGACTGTTTCTGCAGCCTCCTTTTTTGTGTTTTCTCCAAAATGTTCCCCCAGGAAACTTCCTTCATTTTCTGGCTCTGACTGCACCACTATGTCTTTAAGTAAAACATCCTGCAACCCTCCCAACTGAAAGGTTGTAATTATATATCCATTTGCTGACTAATCTCTATCAAATTGATTTCTTTGAAACATTTCCTCAGAATCCTGCACACATTCACCAGTCTTGATATTTGCTTTCTCCTTCATTTCTTTCACTACTCCATCATCTCCTTCTCTCCCCATCTGCCTCCCTGTTTTGCCTGGCTGCCTCTGCACCTGGAATGGAAACAGGAAGTGCTCTTCTAAAATGGCTCCCACTCACAATGACAAGCAAGGTTTTTGTATTGAATAGTACAACTTATGCACATTATTTACATACTATATATACATTTACAATTGTCTACATTTTTCATCTAACATTCGATTTCATACATCTTAATGATTCCCCCAACTCTTTTTTTTTCCATAAACAAAAACTTTTTTTTCAGAATTTCAGACAATACTTATTTGCCACTGAATTTAATTTCATTCATTCTCTCATTCCATATTGGCCAGGAAACATAAAACAGTTTATTATTCTCTTTCACCTTTCTTTTTTGTACTTTGTTGCCACAGTACCCATATTCCAGCATTTTCAAATTTATTAACACTTTTAAAGTCCTTCAGTATCTTATTCTCACATACTTTTGTCGGAATTACTTTATTCTTGAACAATTCAGAAAAGCATGCTCCATTGTTTCAATCTCCCAACAATAATTACACACCCTCTCTTGTATTTTTTATAGAGCATGTTGGCTTTAACTGGCATTTACCTATTGTCTATCTCCAAAAATCATTACATTCATAAATTTTCCTGCAGCATGCACATCTTGCCTTAATCACATTTTTTTCTTCATCCCCAAAATCACATTTCTTTCTTCATTCCCTAAATGCTTCCATGTGCAAATATAATAATGTCCATTCATTACATTAGAATACCATTTTTTTTTCTATTCTTTCCAACATTTTTATATTTAATTTCCATAAAAAGTTTTACTCTGATACTCTTTCATGTCTTTATTTACAAAAAAATGCTATCTTTTCCCAGGACTTATTTTCTCTAAACAATTCTTATAATTGTCTTTCATAATAAAATGTATTAAATTCTTCTGCTTTTCTTCCAGTCCTGCCAAAACCTTAACAATGATGCTGCATGAACAGTTGGGTTAATCAATCTCAGTGCAGTCCTCCCTCCTATTCTTTAACATACAAATCCCTCTCCTAGCTGGATTCAACCTGGACTCCCATATAAATGAGAAGACAATACATAATAACTCTTTTTTCAAATTTAGTAGGAATCATATAAACACCTGCTAAATACACAATTTTACCTAAAAGTACTGAATTTATTAAATACACTTTTTTCTAATACAACAGTTTATTTGACTTCCAAACATAAAAAAGTCTCTTAATTTCTGTATTATTTGCTCCTATTGCTTTTCGCAATACATTTTATCCTAAAGTTAATTCCTAATATATCTATAATCTCATCATTAAACTGAATCCTTTCTACACTGTCTAATGACCCAAGGCCACTACTTTTGTCTTTATTTATACATAGACCAAGCATTTTTAAATACTAATTTAATCTTCTGATACTTTCTTCCATCCAATCCTTATTCTTTATAACTAAGACTAGGTCATCCGCATAAGTAGGAATTATTGGAATTTGAGTATCTCCTGTTATATTATATATTGCCATATTCAACACTCTATTCATATTACTAACAACTATGTTCATAACTAATGCAAATAAAATGCTGCTTGCTGGACACCCCTGCCTATTCCCACATTCTGTTTTTATTTCTTCACTTAATACCAATTTAGTACCACTTTCACGTTATTATTTTCATATGATGACATAAATAGTTTAATATATTTTATCACTTCTACCATAATCTCTTAATATAGTCCATAAGACATCATAATGCATTCTATCAAATGCTTTGCATACGTCTCTGCCATAACTTTAGTTTCAAACCCTTTGTTTATGACATCATCTATCAATTCTCTCAATATCCATAATAAATCTTGACTTCCTTTCCCTTTCTTACTGTACATCATGTCAAGTAATTTATCTACATTATTTTCTAAATTTTTCTCTTTTATTCTCATAAATATCTTATAATCTGTATTATTCAGCACTACTGGTCTCCAAATTCTTTTATCTTATTTTACTAATTTTCCATATACATTTCATAACCTCTGCACATATTTCTTTTTCTGCTATTCTTTTTTCTAACCATTAATTTAATACTTCCAAGAAATACACGTTTACCATTCTTCCATATTACACTACATATAATACTTAACACCATCCATTCCCATGGCTTTTTCCATATTTAATTCCTTTAAAATTAGATTGTTTACCTACACGTATATTCTTTTCCATATTCCTATTATCTTCTTTACTTAATTTTTTAACTTTCCATTTCCGCCTCTCTTCTATATCCTTTTTTTACAATGTATTTTCAATACACGTTATTTCTTCAAATATTTTTTCTTGTGTATTTACTGTTATTATTCTCTCATTTTCTCTTACAAGCTTATTTAAATATGGTGCAGCCTCTTCTTTCTTCCCTTGTAAAAAATATCTTTGCTTATACATTTTTTAATCTTCACAGGATTCATCTCATATAACTTTTTTCTCCTTTTCATAAGCGTTCATCTTTTTTCTATTATTCTTTAAACTCTCCTGACTCATCTGCTTACATTTTAATTTCTGTATCCTCTTTCTCATTACTTGACATTCCAAAAAACAAGTTTTAAAGAAAAATATAAAATGTATCTACCAATCATCCAATTTTCATAAAAACTTCTCATATTCACATAATTTTTCTATAACTGATTAATCTCTTTTCTGTCTTCCTCATCCAAGTCTTTTTTCATTAAGTCTCTTAATGCATTTACATAATCTTATACATCCCGCCTTTTCTTATACTTGTACTCATATAGCTAAATGATCTGAAAATCTTGTCTCCTTTATTCCACTCTGTGCTACTTTCATGCTATTAGATATTACAAAGTAATCAATTTCTGTTTTATCTCATTACAAAGCAATCAATTTCTATTTTATCTCTTTTGTAAGTCCAGCGGTTCCCATCCCATACATAAATCTTTACACTTCTTATTCTTTCATATACCTTCCTAACATCGCTTCTTACTTTTCTTCACAGATGAAGTCTCCCACTAATATCATCTCCATATTCACTCCTACACAGTTTAGGATTTTTAAACATTATTTCTCTTTCTTTCATTGTAACATATGCATAAATTGCAATAATTCTATACACATCTTTCTTCCATCTTACAACTATGATTATTATTGTTCCTAATTCTATCATAACATGATGTAAAACTTTTGTTTCATTACATAACATTGCAATACCTGAACACATTTCTGTTCTTGTGTTCCAAATAATGTTTCCACTCCATACTTTTTCTATTTGTAACCTTTCTTTTCTGTTAATATTCTTGTATCTTCTAGTATAATTATATACATATTGAGTGATACACACCATTCTAAGATACCTATTCTTCTTTTAATATTCTTTATACTATTAACATACAAAACACACTGGTTATGCCCCTGTACTAAACCTGACTAATTCTCCACTCTACCCAAATACTGTCAGCATATCCTATACCTTACCTTTCTCACTCTGTATTTCATTATTTCCATCTCTCTGAATAACTACTTGTTAAATATATATATATATATATATATATATATATATATACACATATATATATATATTATTTTTTTTTTATTACTTTTTTCAATCTGCCACTTTTATTGTACTGTACTTGTATATGGAATTAGCCTGTACACCTCCCCTTTTTTTCTATATTAAGTAATGTACCTACTTGCTATTTTGAATTGTACACTGTATTGAATGCATTTCATATTGTATTGACTTCTGTCCTCTCTGTATTATTTCTGTATTATCCAATTTTGTACTTGTATACACATCTGAAGTTATTTTATATTGTCCTGCAATTTTATTATCATGTGTGTCATGGAGCTTTTCTCCCCGGGCCTCTACTGAAAATGGACATATATCCAGTTAGACTAGCCCGGTCAACAAATGTAAAATAAATAAAAAATAAATAATCATTTATGGCTAAAAGTTTCAACTTTCTTTTAATGTAAATTCACTATCTCTTTTCACCTTTACCGTTTTATTTTCTTTCACAATTACACTCAAACTTTCTTTTCCTATCTTTCACCCTTTTCCCTAGCACTATGCTCCAGTTTACATATTCATCTTCGCTTGTTTCCTGTAACACTTCTTCCCCTTCATTATTTTCATTTGCTATTTTTTTCTTTATTTTCTTGTATATCAGTCTGTTCTTCATATTCTTTTTCCACATTATTTTCTATATTACGTACATATTCTAGTATTTGTTCTTGTTCCTTCACTTCTGTATTTTCTTCACAATCCACCCATGCATGTCCAGTTTGTCCACATTTTTTACACATCAAACAGCTCTTCTTAGCTTCATGTTTTAGCTTTCCACAAATAAAACATTTTCTTTTACCACAGTTCCTAATCAAATGGTAGTATTTTCCACAAAAAGAAACATGTTTTTGATGGATCCCTATATTTAACAAAACCTCTATTATCTTCTACATTTATCATACTTGGAATATGTATGATTTTTTTTTTCTTTTTCCATTTGAAAAATTACACCACATTCCCATCCCCCAGTCCATAAACCCCTAGCATCATAAAATTTTGTAGTGCCTAAAGCTTCTTTATATAGAGTCTTTAAATAATCCTTTAACACATCTCTCCTGATCTCAGTTCAAAAATACACAAATTCTTTTTTTGTCTCTCTATTAAACATTTGTACTACATATGAATTCCATGGATTACAGTTATTCTTAATTTCAAATTGTTCTAAAAACTTCTCAGTGTACCATACCGTGTCAAAAAAATGTCACAAAAGTCTTTCTATTAATAAGCTTAAAAAATCTTACCTCCTCTGGGGAAGTGCCCAAGGGTGAAATTACAGTGCCCTATACCTCATACCTTTCAGTCCCTTTTCTTCTTAATTTGTTAACCTCACTATAAACTTCTTCCTTCTCATCTCTTTTACTCCTTCCTCATCCTTCTGCTCTTCTTTCTCCTTCTCTCACTGTCTGCACATACGACTTTTTATTATTCATAATTTCTCTCCCTCCTCCTCTTGTATTCTATCTATAATCTCACCACATGATGCTGCCATCTCACTTTCAGGTTCACTTTGGTTAACCATGTCCCTTAAATAAATATCCTGCAACCCTCCTGATTGGAGGGCTGTAATAACATCCATTCTGCAATTCATCTTTCAGTCTTTCCTGAAACCACATTTCTAAATCTTGTAAAGGTTCGTTCTCCTCTTCCTTAACACTCCATTCCAGTTTTCCTTTCTCAACATGCTGCTCACTTTCTCTGACCTCTGCCATCGACTCACTTTTCAATGCATCAATCTCCTTTACCTCCTAAACCACTTCTTTTTCTTCGGTATTAGCAACCATCACCTTCTGAAGATCGTGGCTAGACATACTTTCTTCCTGCTTCTCCGGGATGCCTCCATGCCTGGACTAGAGGCAGGAAAGTGCCACTACAATTCCCCATATGCTACTGTAATGAGTAGGGTAAGTTCTGTGATGCCCTGGCCAAATTTCTCCTAGTAGTATAAATACCACCTCAAGTCTCCCCTGAAAAGAGGCTACTAGCTTTGTGGGACTACCCTAGTCAACAAAGGATAAATAAAATAAATTAAAAAAAGTTATGTACTTACCATAATGTTCTATTTCTGTCATCCATTTTCATTCTTCCTCAACTGTTGGGTTCAAATCAGATCCTCAGATCCGACTCGGCCACTTCTTCCAGACTGTAGAACACTGAAACTCTCAAGCTCCTCCCTTTATTCATACTGCCATAGTCACCTTACATACCTCAGATCTAGTGTGCTGCCCACAGACCTACAGAGTAATGCAGAATCAAGAAATAGCAAAATCTGGGGTTCAAACAAAAGAACAGTGGTTCCTCCAATATCCTTCAATCTTTCCAGGAGTAAAGCAAAGGAGGGGTTTGATGGGAGGGAAGTTCAGGAAGAATGAAAATGGACAACACAGATGGAACACTATGGTAAGTGCATAACTTTTTTTATCTGATGTTATTTTCATTCATACCTCAACTGTTGGAACAGAGTCCCCCACTACATAAGTCCAGGAAGAACTCTATGGAAGGATATTCCTGAGCATAGCTGAGCCGATGGCTGCTCTTCTCCTAGAGAGCAGATCCAATTTGTAATGAGCAATAAATGTATGAGGATTATCCTGTGCTGCAGCTGCATAAATATCATCCAAGGAAGTTCTAGACAAAGGCTGAAAGAGTTTCCATAGACCTGGTGAAATAGGTTTTTTTGTGATTTTGGTACAGGTATACCCACTTTTTTATAAACAAAGATAATACAATCAGTCAACCATTTGGCTAAAGTCACTTTAGAAACTGGTTTGTCTAATTCTGATTCAGAAAACAAAACAAATTAATTGTTTGGATTTTCTCAATTCTTGGTTCTGTGAAAGTAAAAACATAACTGCCTGTGAACATCTAGCAAGTGTAACATATATTCTTCTTTGAGAAATTTGGAAAGAAGATTGGAAGGTTGATAACCTGATTAATATTAGATTCTGACACCACCTTAGGTAGAAAGGAAGGATATGTCCGTAGAGATACTCTATCCTTGTGAAAAATTAAACAGGGAGGTTTAGAAGAAAGAACCTGAACTCAGACACTCTTCTGGCAGAAGTAATAGCAACTAAGAAAATAGTCTTTCAGGTCAAAAATCTTAGCTCAGACATACCTGATGGTTCAAAGGGGGTGTTAAAGCCTGAAGAACAACATTTAAATCCTAAGGAGAAGTAGGATCCTTTAGAGGAAATCTAAGTAAAATATGTTCCTCTTAGAAAGGCTTTGCAAAGCTTGGATGAAGCTATGGTTGAGTTATTTATCCCTATATGAAAGTTAGAAATAGCTGCTAATTGTAAGCTTGACAGTTGAGGAGCTAGCCCCTTCACTGAAAATCATAGCTAAAAAATCAAGAACCTTAGAAATTGCTGCTGAAAATGGATCTAAATTATTTTTGTGTGCCCAAAAAACAAATCTTTTTCATTTACTTTTGTAAACTTTTCGAGATGAAAATAGAATGTGACATACAGTGGAGGAGAGCCTGGACTGTCCAGCAATCAAAAGAACTGGAGAAACCATGCGGTAAACTTGAGGCCTGAAATGTCAGATAAGTCAAGTCTGTTGGGTGAGACAGTAGATCTCAAGTTGGATCCAGAATACAGGGTGGATGTAGAAGATGAGGACAAAGGTAGGGAAACCAGATCTGATGAGGACAGTAAGGGGTAATGAGGATAACTGTGCTCTTCAATCAAGATGATTTTTTTTAGAAATGTAGGTATTAGGGGTAATTGGAGGGGGATTGTAATGGAGACCAGAGGGCCAAACATGAAACAGAACATCCCTTGGCGACCTCCCCACTGGAGGGGGATCAGGGCAAAGAACCTGCTGCACTTGTTTTTGAGAGTAGATGCAAAGAAATCACAGTACAGTTGACCCCATCAATGGAAACTCCTCTCTGCCACCTTGATGTTGACAGACCACTCATGAGGCATTAGTATACACTTGCTTAACTTGTCTGCAGTTACACTGGACTTCCCGGAATGTGCATTGGTATCAGAAAGCAACTGGATGAGATCACCCACTGCCACACTCTCACAGCTTCTCAACAAAGTGGGTAATATCTGGTTCCCCATTGTTTGCTGATATACCAGACCACCAACATACTCTCTATCTGAATCATAATAGTCCCAGCGGTAAGAGTGCCTTGGGAGGCCTGCAACACTAGGAGGACAACTCTCATCTCCAGGAAATTGATATGTGTGTTGGTCTCTTCAGGAGACCATGTACCTTGGACCGTCCTTCCCAAGAACTCTCCCCCCACCCGATCTGAGAGGCGTGCATGGTCACTGTCACCTTGGGTTGAGGGACAACAAAGGGACGGCCTTTTTGTATTTGATTGGAATGGATCCACCACAGAAGTTCATTTTTGCACGCCTATGTTACTATGACTTGACTGGATAAAGGTTGTTGGAGAACAGACCATTGAATTGCTAGTGTCCGTTGAAGGATCCTCATATGGTACCTTGCAAGTGGTACAAGAATAATTGCCACTGACATGGACTCCAATGCTTGGAGTATCAGACAAGCTGAAAGACAAGAGCTTTGAATGATCTTTTTAACCTGGAACTGAACTGTTTGAATCCAGGACAAAGGGAGAGAAGCTTTCCACTGACATGAACCCCAATGCCTGGAGTATCAGTCAAGCTGAAAGACAAGAGCTTTGAATAATTATTTTAACCTGAGTCACCGCATTGAAAACAGCACTGAACAATTCCAAAATCTGTGTTGGCTTGAGATGAGATTTGTTGTAATTAACAGAAATCCCCAAACAAGAGCACAACTGGAGTAAGTAGTCCTGCGCTTGAATTAGTTGATGCCTGGTCAGAACGGTTAGGTGCCAGTCATCCTAACATGGAATTAGTCAGAATCCTTACACTCCCAAGTGAGTTGCAACTACTGCCATACACTTATTTATTTTATTTATTTTGTATTTGCTTACCAGGATAGTCTGACTGGGTTGATAACCCCTTTTCAGTGGAGGCCCAGGGGAAAAGCCCCACATTACAATACTTTTACATTCAAACTGTGTCATGTAAAATATACAGATATTTGAAATACAATAGTAGTAAAAAATACAAGTATTCGATGAGTCAGGTAGAAATTAGAAGAACTAAACAACCTGCAGGCTGTGGTGAGACCAAAAAGGAGTGCTCTGAATTGGTAATGACTGGCTCCCAGCCAGAAGTGTAGATATCACCTGGATCATCTTTTCATTTTTGTGACAGTATGCATCTTGAAGATCTATTAAGTACATCCTGTTGTCCTTGTGCAGAAAGGGCAGAATGGGCTGAACTGTGACCACCTGGAACTTTGTATACTGAACTAATTGATTTAGTTTGCTGAGATCCAAGACTGGTCTCCAGTCCTGTGTTTTTTGGCACTAAAAAAAATTTTGAATAAGTTCCAGACTCCTGGTTTGCAGGGACCTCCTTAATGACTCTTTCTAGTAGCTTCTTTATTTCTAGTACTGCTGCTTCCCTTTGCCTGGATGGAACATCAGGAATATTGTTTGATACGAGCAGGGGGGGTGAATGGAAAAATTGCATTACATAACCTCTGTATATTATCCTCCACACCCATGCATCTTTTGTAATTTCTTGCCAGGCTCTCTGGTGCAGGGATAAACGACTCCTAACTGGCTCCAAAGATGAACAGTCAGGCCTCCTTTCAGGAGCACTGATAGGTCCTGTCAGAGAAAGTATCCCTACATCCCTGGTTATGCAGACCACCTCTGCTGCAGGGATGGAGCCTTCCATTTGAGTTCCCCTCTCTGCCCTTGGGGGAGCTGTTTCCACATGGATCCTGGAAGGCACCCTGGGATTTTTCGAACCATATTTTCTGTCCGCCTTTTTGGTTCCTAGAATAGGTCCGTTGAGGGATGAAAAACACACAGCCACAGCAGACAAGGTTTTCCCTTCCTACTCACACCTAGACAGTGTGTCTTTTACTTTGTGGCCAAATAAGAATGTTCCATCAAAGGAAGCACTGACAAAAGAAGATTTGACGGGTTATGCAAAGTCACATAAGCACATCCAGGCAAGCCTTCTGATGGAAATTCCTGAATATGCTATCTGTGAGGTACCTTCAGCCCTGTGGGAGATAAGCCTCATGGACAAATTTGCAATAGACTGAAGGGTAGCCAACTGTGAGGAAATAGTACTTTCTACCTCAGAGAATATGGTCCCAGCGAGGGATTTGGAAAGCTCCTTAATCAAATCCTTCTGGAGTCTCATAAAATGTGCCAAATAATTCAGTAACCTAAGAACAAAGGTAGCTGAAGCACAGACACACTATCTGAACCTGTCCAGCACCTTAGACTCCCTGTTACTGGGTGGACAGAGGAAGTGTGTTCTGCCAGTTCCTTCTAAGTGGACACTGGTGCGACCATGACATCAATGGGTATTCCTCTACTCCAGTGTGGTTTATCCTTTGGTGGTGTCAGGATCCTATCAGGTCTCTTAAGGATTGGCTCAGTCATGTCTCCTTCCATGCCTGTCAGGAGACTAAATCACTAAGCTCACTGGCGGGTGGAGTCACCCGGGAGGTACTTAGGCCAGCGCCAAAGGCCTCCAGGAACACCGACTCCCCTTGGCAAGTGTTATTGGGGGATAAACCATCCTTTTGTTTTAGGAGTTCTAAGATGTCTCCAAATGAGACATTACTGGGTGATGATCTGGAGGACCCCCTTCACCTTCATCAAAGTCAGTGTCCTTGGTGACAGACTCTTGCTCAGAGTCTAAGTGCCTCCTTCTGCACTTCCTCTTCCATGAACCTCCTTGCTGGGATGCTCTGGGAATGTACTGGAAGAGATAATTATACCCTGCTGGGTGGACTGGAGTCTGGTTCGGGCAGGCTGTCCCAGTGGAATGTCTGACTGAAGCTCTGGGCTCAGAACTGAATGGTATTGGGGAGTCAGAGCCGAAGAGGGTAGAGAAGTCTGAAATCTGGGAATAGAGAAGAATCTCTCCACTACCTCGAAGGCAGAACACCTGGAAGAAAGAGAAACCAACAGATCCAACAAGGTAGGCTTATGGACCATCAGCCCCCTTCACCCACAATCAAACCACTTGAGGAGGGACAACTTTGGAGTTGAATCCAACACCCTGGAGCCAGTGCTGATGCTACAGCTCCAAGAGCTGTCCGAAGTACTTGGCACTGGGCAGCTCAGAGATACCATCAGAGTTGAAGATACTGACATCTTCAGATCTAAGGTAGATGACTCCAGGACTTTCGGATCTGATGGCTCTGAAACAGCTAGTCAGATCGCAGAAAAAGCTAATATTGTAGGTGTAGTACTAACAAGTGTCTCTAGACCCGATACGGGCAGAGCTGGAAGAACTTCCATTTGTATTAGCGTCCTAAGAAACGTCCTCATCATCCTGTCCACATCTACTCTGTACAGGCTCCTGGAAGACCAAATAGATGAAGCCGTGGAATATGGTCTTGAATGGTGATAAGGTTATTGTACCAAAAAGGGCAATGAGAGCCGAGAGGTGATCAGCTCTGACAGTATTTCAGGTGAATGGATCCGGGTGATTTGTCGGATCAAGGTCTCAAATCCGAAGCAGATGGCTCTGACATTTTAGCTTGTTTGAGGGGCGGCTCTGAGGATGGAGCCAAACTAGAAGCTGTTGTAGAACAGGAGATCTCTTACAAGACTCTTCTGAAAGAGAACACCTTTTTTCTCCAAACTTTTAGTGGTTTGATCCCCAGAGGCCATAGATGCAGGTTTTGAGGGCTCCAAGCCCTTAAAAAGTAACTTATTTTTACAGCCAATTATGGCAATGGAGTTAAATCCCTTATAAATGTCCCAGTCAGAATCTAGATGAGAAGGTCCTAAACAGTACACACTTTGAATGTGTGTCTGAACTGTGAATTTTGTGAGTGCAGGCCACACATTTTTGTAACCCTGAAGGTTTCGTAGCACACTTGATTAGAAAAGGCAAAGGAGGTTATAACACCTCTATAACTGGCACTAATCTGGTCCATAATGTATAATGCCCCATTCAGCATGTGCAGTACAACGCACCTGCAGCAATTGGAGAGACCTCAGAGGTTTCTAACAAAGAAGATAAAGGGACTCGAGCAGCTGCCTTACACAGACCAACTAAAGTCACTGTCATTATACTTTGTATCATATAGACTTCTTAGGGGACACTTATGCCTGGCTTACAGAGCAATCTCAAACCCAAACCTAATGAACTTGTTGCATATCTGAAAATCACATGGGACTAGAGCTACCCGTTTCAGGGACCTAAATATGGCCTGCGACTTAAATAGGACATGCTGTAGGGACAGATTTGTCTCCCAGCAACTGCTGCATCTTTTCAGTAGGCTACCAATCCATGTGAAACAGAGCACCTCTATGACACTGTCCAACAGGAACCTGGACGAGTGGATGGGACACCATAAAATCTTACTGGGGATAGCGCTCACAACTCTCCTTAAAATGGGCAGTCATTACTAAATGCAGTCTTGGGTACTGACTAGCATTTCTATGGTATAACATTGGGATCAAATGGCTAGGCTTGAAATGACCTCCAGGTCGATAACCTAGTCATCTCCTATGATCCTATGAAGAAAGGAAATTACCCATAATGGTAAAGCATAAGAAAAAGAGTTCTAAAAAGTACTATAAAGGGACAGGATACCAGCGATGGTTATCAAAACTACTCTAAGAGTAAAAAGATAATATTATAAACTTAGATATAAAAGGGTTAAAGAAATGAAGAAGATAGAAAAATATAACAACTATAATAACTATAGAGAAAATATTTAAACTCACAAAAACTCTAAAACTCACTCAAGAGTTTTGCGATCTACATCCTAATGCTATAGTGGCAACGAGATCTCAGGTATGTAAGGTGAACTATGACATTATAGGTAATAGGAGAAGCTTGTGATTTTCAGTGTTCTACAATCTGTAAGAAGCAGGCAAGTCAGATCCTATGATTGGATCTGAACCTAACAGTTGAGGAATGAGTGAAAATGATAACATCAGATCAAAAATGTATCACCCCTATCCCTCACCGAAAGGGGAAACATGTAAATATCCCAACATATCCTTGTTCCACCCATCTCTCGGTTACCCATATGCAAACTATAAGGACTAAAAACTACCATGGGAATGTAAAGCTAGGCTTCTAAATATGCACACAGATCAATAACCTAGTAAATACATATGAACCTACAACTAGAGTAAATCACATGAATACTCATACCCCTATTTTGCCCCTGCTTCATATTCATTCCATCACAAAGCCACTCATTTCTCAGTGGTATAATGGCATAAAACTAATTTACAAAGGTACATCAACTTTCTTCTTAACAGGGGGGTGACGTTTGTGCTGAACTTATCTGCTAGCAGGTTGGCTAAGTCAACAGGATCAATGTAAGTGGTATTGTTAAAAACTAATTTAGAACAAACCTGGGCTTTGCCATATAGGCTCCTGACGTAAATGAAGAAGGCTTTGTGGTTTCCCTTTGTTTTGGAGGCTAGTTTCGATTCATAATTGGCTTTGGAGGTTTTCACTAGTGATCTAATTTGCTTGTTGAGGCTAAGGAAGGAGTTTTTCCAACTGGGGATTTGTACCATTTTACCCTTGGACAACAGTTTCTTCCTTTTGTTGTAAAGTCTGTTGACAGAGGATGTCCACCAGATAGGTTTGTGTTTACATGAGGAGCAGGTTTTAGTTCTGTTGGGTACGGCTGAGTCCATGCAGTTGTACAGGTGCTTGTATACTGCATTGGCGTACTATTCAGCATAGCTGTCTGCATCCTCTGAGGGGAGTGTTGGTGGTGTGAAGATACTGATAACCTCCCTTAGGAGGTTGTAGTCAGCTTTTGAGAAGTTTTTTAGCTTGGTTATGTCTGTGTGGTTTGGGCAGGATAGAAACTTCGAATGAGACAGACCGATGGTATGATCTCACCAGGGAAGAACTTATTATAGGAGTGGTGCAGCAGTCACCCAATGTTGGTGAGAGCCAAGTCCAGAATGTTATCTCCCCTTGTGGGGGATGGGACAACCTGGTCTAGTGCATTAGAAATTATGAAATCAAGGAATCGTTGTGTGAGTGCATCAGTGCAGAAAGAGTTCACCCAGTCTATGGTGGGGTAGTTGAAATCACCAAGGATGAGGGTGTTAAGTACTTTGATGAAGTTAAGTAGGTCCACGTTGGAGGAGTGGGTAACATCATTAACTCTCTTTCCCAGACTACTTTTAAAATTAATTGTGAATTAGACTGCAGATCACAAAACATTTCTCTGGAACCAGTTTAATATTAGTGCTCCTGATTTTCACATGGTGAAAGGAGTAAATAGTCAATGATTTCTACCTTTCCTAGAACCTACCTGTCACTGAAGAGCCTAGGAACTATTTCTCAAGAACCAGTTTGGGATGAGTGATACTGTTTTGTTCCTGGAGAGAAAAGAGCAGAGGGACACTGATTCCTATCAGGCTGTGATTGGGCAGTGTCTGTATAACATTCTTCATTGATCTGGTTAGTGTTTTGGCAGTAACCCTTCAGTTTAAATTTAAGACCACTGCTCAGCTTGGCAATCTAATGTGCCGAGCTGCAAAATATGTTGCACATCACACCTACCAAGAGAATACTACAATAGGCCCATGGAGCTCTGCAACATCTGGGATGAAATAATGTTGAACAGCTTGAACAGCCTGCAGCCCACCTCTCACAAACCAGCCTAAGATTAGTGCTACTGCTTTGGTGCTATTTGGAGAAGGAGAAGAGTGATGCTGATTCCCAAATGCATGCACCTCTGGAGAGCCTTCTCTAGTAGTAGTCAGTCAAAAGCTAATAAGCAAATCACTATTATTTCTCATTCTCTGTACCCCTTGGTATATTCCTCCAATAAAATCAGTATTGCTCCTACTACCACAGACTTGCAGTTTGCTCACACATCTTCCTTTTCCAGCCTGTTAGCTTTAGGAATTTTAAGATAGTGTGTAGAAACTGCTTCATCTTTACTGACATCTTTTACTTTTAGACCACTTTGAAGCCATAAGTAACAGATGTTGTCTCTTGACAGAAGAAGATGTCGGTAAACATCAGCATAACACTCTACCAATATATGCTAAGGTGGTTAAAAAAATCTCTGCTAAGCCTTACAGGCCTTTAAGTAGAAAGTATCAGCCATCCAGGGACTCACACATATCTCTATCCACACCTACTCCAACATAAAGTTCTTTAATGAGTCACCAAAACTGTAAGCCTGTTCCCCTGAGGCCCCACAGGCCTGCAGAAAGTTATAACAGCTTTGTTATTGCTGACTGCGTACTTAGGCATACTAACACTGCTCTCATAGTACACTTGACAAGGGCAGTGCTACAAGCAGCTATCTCTCTGTTGCTAGGATTAGGAATGTTACAATGGCTTTCAGGGCCCTTCACCACCCTACACAAGTGTGACTTGGTTGTTCCTCATTTGGGAACAAGATGCAGAGAGACAATACTGAGCTTCTCTCCCATACCTCCAAGGAAGAAAAGAGACTGCTACTGAGCAGTATTTTACCATCACCAGAAATAATCCCTGGGTTCAAAGATAGAATAACTAGCTTCAACATTTAACTGGTTAAATGGTGTCACTCTAGTGGGAATTACTGGGTGTGGGGATTACAGTGTTCGGTCTCACAGAGGGGACCCCAGTAGGAGTAGGTGTACATCAGGGTTCAGCTCTGAGCCCACTGCTGTTCATACTAGTGATGGACTACATTAGCAAACAGGTCAGAGGAAACAGATCAACAAAGTTGCTGTATGCAGATGATGTGGCATTACAGGCAGACTCTGAGCAAGAACTTCAGCAAAAGATAGGGGAATGGAATACAAAACTGAAAGCAAATGGGATGAAACTAAGTACAGATAAGGGCAGCAAAGGGGGGGAAATCAGAAGAAGCTAAGAACTGGGATAGAAGGGAAGATAATGGAACAGGTTAACAGCTTCAAGTAACTGGGAGGGGTGGCTGAGGAGAAGGGAAGTCTGCTGAAGAGGTCAAAGCTAGAATCCAAGGGGCTGCAGCCAACTGGAGTAGAGTGTCAGGTGTACTGTATGACAGAAGAAAGCAAAAGAAGCTAAAAAGTAAGGTGTACAAAACAGTAGTGCAACCAATAATACTGTGTAGTACAGAAACTTGGGCAGTAAAGGCAGATTAGATAAGGAAACTAGAGGTAACAGAAATGAAGTGCCTGAAATGGGTGGTATGATGCACACTGTAGGACAGACAAAGAAATGAGGACATAAGTGCAGAAGCCAAAGTAGATCCAATTACAGAAAAGATCAAAGAGAACAGATTACGGTGGTTTGGGCACATGTGTAGAAAAGCAGAAGACAATCTGGTGAAGATTTGGGACAGACAGGAAGAAGGCAAGAGAAAACAAGGGCATCCAGCAAAAAGGTAGATGGATTATGTGAGAGAAGATCTGTGACATTTAGCCATGACTGTCAAAGAGGGCAGGAGTGTGGCACTGAATCAAGAGAGATGGCAACAGTTAACACGGCATGCTGACCCCATGTAGAAAATTAGAAAAAAGGGGGTTGGTAATGATGATTCCAGCAGAAGCCAGCATGTGTCTGCATGGGAAGAAGTGGTAACAGTCCTTCTTACTTTGCTAGTGATTGGTTACACCTCTTGTCTCATAGTTTTCATAGCAAAGTTCAGCTTATGGAATGGGTGGGGGTGGAGGTATGCATAGGAATAAATGGTAACATGCTTTGACTTAAATTGGGAATTCTTCCAATACAAATACTTTAATTCAAGTACTTGAATCAACTAGGAACCTTTCATTTTATGACTGTCTTGACAGTACTATTATTGTTGAACAGATTTGTAATGCAATTTGATCCGGTATTCACTTCGATAAATGATTTCAGCGAACAATCACAGAGAGTAATATAGTCCTGCTATGGGAAAAGGCCAAATTATCATCACCATTAACTCCATCAGATCAACAGATTTTGTAGTCAACAATTCTCACACTCATTTCCATGGTGCAGGTAGTGCTAAGAGGTACATCATATTTGAAACTTGTATCATTATCATCACAAGGTTTGATCCTGACCTCCAGCCAATGCCTGTTTGGAGTTTACATGTTCTCCTTGTGTCTCTGTGGGGTTCCTCCCACCTCTAAAAAATATGCTGAGTGTTTTCATCTCAAACTCACCAAAAAATGGAGCTGTGAGCAGCAGCACACACTCTAGATGGCACCCTAAAAGGGGAAGAGTTGAACAGGCCAACCACTTTGGGCATTTACTCTGGTGCACAGTATCCTGAAGATAGTTGAACATGGATCACAGACTGTGCACCGTGGCAGGGCTAGTCACTCAATGGTGTAAAATATGGCTCTCTGTGATTCGGTCATTTTGACTAATGTCACCAAATGGACATGGGTATTTGCTGGTGATAAGTGGTTGAGGACCCAGCCAACTACAACCTATGCCAGGCATCCACGCTAATGATGGGAGGGGTGTATGTCCCCTATTGGCAAGTGTGTGCCTGCCATAAAGCCCAGCATCCCTGGGTCAATAAGCTACTGGCTGGTGTCCAGTTGCCCAGCGTAGGTTACCGGGGATAGCTTTGTTGAGCAAAAACTGGACGTTAAACCAATCAACCTGCCAGACATGAACTAAGAATTGCTATACTCAACATAGGTTAACTGACAGGATGCAGCTTGGAAGTGGACAACATGATGGTATGGAGAAGGCTGGACATCCTCTATATCCAGGAGACAAGCTAGAAGGGCAATGCAGCAAAGCCACTTGGTTTGGGATCCAGATTCTAATATTCAGAAGGAGGACAGAGTAAAAATGATGTGGAAATTTTGGTTAGGGAGACTTCAGAAGACAGTGAGGGAAGTCATCATTAGTGACAGATTCATGACAACTATACACTAGCCTAATGATAGGGTAGTATTCATAACCTCAGCCTATGCCCCACAGCAGAGTTGTGTTAGTGTGGAAAAGAGTGCATTCAGGCAGCAGTTGCAGGACCTACTGAATAAAGCAGGACAACATGAATTGGTGTGGATAATGGGGGACTTGATGCACATATTAGGACAGGCAGAAATGCCCTGGTCCACATGAGTAGGGCAACAGGAATAAATAAAGAGATGCCATTCCAGACTTCTGTCTGATAAATGGCTTGATGGTTCAGAAAGAGAGACAGTCACAAGATCACTTACAAGAGTAGCCAACAAGCAATTCAGGTAGACTTCCTCTTAGTAAGGAAAGACAACTGGGGTACAATCAGTTATTGCAAAATCATCCCCAGTGAAATAGTCATCCCACAGCATACACCACTGTTTGCCACTACCAGCTGCAAAACAGTGGTCAGAGAAGGCTCTGATGTCAACAGAGACCAGCCTAAAAATCTGGAGGTTGAAAAAGTTCAAGAAATTACCAAGGGCTCAAGCACCTCAAGAAGAAAAGGAAATAGGTGTAGTTGAAGAAGAATGGCAGTGCCTCAAGACATCATGTGTGACAACAATAGAACAGATGTGGCTGAGCCAGGTATGGAAATAAGGTAAATAAGGTAACCTGGTGATGGATAGAGGGTAGTGAGACCAGCTATGTTATATGGGTTGGAGACAGTGGCATTGACAAAAAAGCAGGAGTCAGAGCTGGATGTGGCAGAGTTAAAGATGTTAAGATTTGCACTGGGTGTGACTAGGATGGACAGGATTAGCAATCAGTATATTAGAGGGTCAGCTCAGGTTTTACAGTTTGGAGACAAAGCAAGAGAGGCGAGATTGCATTGGTTTGGACGTGCTGAGGAGGGATGCTGGGTATACTGGGAAAAGGATGCTAAGGATGGAGCTGCCAGGTAAGAGGAAAAGAGGAAGGCCTAAGATAAGGTTTATGGATGTGGTGAGAGAGGACATGCAGGCAGCTGGTGTGAAAGAGCATGATTCAGAGGACAGGAAGAAATGGAAATAGATGATTCGCTGTGGCAACCCCTAATGGGAACAGCCAAAAGAAGATGATGATGAAGGAAAGTTGGTGATGGAATGCAGACATCCAAGAGGTCATCAATTGAAAGAAGGAGTTCAGGAAAAAGTAAGAGACAGAAAAGATGGATCAGGCCAGGAAAGAATACTGGTTTGATAACAAGCTAAGAAAGGAGTTGCAATAGCAAAGACTAGGACATCACAGGCACTCTACCAGCTTCTGCAGAGTAAGTCAGTAGATGGCACAAAGAAACTATATCAGGTAGCAAGGAAAAGACAGAAAGATAAAGGAGATAGTCATGCACCCTTCATAAGGGATGCCAACAGCAACCTGCTCTCCAACCCACAGGACATTAAAGGCAGATGGAAGGACTACTTCCAGCAGATTATGAATGACAGAAGCAGTACCGTCCCAGGCATGGATTACAATGAGAGAAGAGGAGCAGCCCACCACAGACGTAGAAGAGCACTAAGGAAAATGAAGTCAGGAAAAGCAACAGGCTCAGATGAGGTCACAGCAGATATGACAAAGATGTCGGGTGAGATAAGAGAGAAATGGCTCCTGAGGGTACCTATAGCAGTATGGAGAGAATGGCGTATGCCAGATGACTGAAGAATATGTAGACTAGTGCCACTGTTCAAGAACAAAGGGGACACTCATAAATGTGGGCAGTACAGAGGTATCAATCTCCTGCCACACTGCATGAAAGTCCTGGAGAGGGGGATTGATAAACATGAAGAGTAGTAGAAACACGGGAGATGAGTAGTTTGGATTCAGACCAGGATGCAGCATAACTGACCTGAATCTGATGTTTGCAGTGACAAAGATAGTTCAGAAGAAGCTAGAGATGAGGAAAGACTCCAAACTCCCAAGAAAGCTGATTTGGGCAGTCCTGAGGTGGTTAAATATCCCAGAAATATTGGCAGAATTAGTGCAGGCTCTGTTCAAGGACCCAGTGACCCACAAACAGTGTTTGGTCTCACAGAGGGGTTTGAAGTGCATCAGGGTTCAGCTCTTAAACCATTATTGTTCGCACTGGTAAGGGACTGCATTAGCAAATGGTTGTAAGAGACAGATCAACAGAGTTGCTGTATATGATGTGGCATTACAGGCAGACTCTTAGCAAGAATTTCAGCAAAGGACTGGGGTAGGAAACTGAGTACAGATAAGATAGCTGTACTGGCAGCAAATGGGGGAAATAAAAAGAAGATGAGAACTGAGACAGAGGGAAAAATAGGAACAGATTAACAGCTTCAAGTATCAGGAAGGGGTGGTTGAGGAGAAGGGGAGTCTGAATGAGCATCTGTACTGCAAAACTCACAAATCAACAATCTGCAGTTTAAAACACACTGCATGGAATTAAAGTTGTATAGCTTGGAGAACAGCAGCAGGTGCAACAACTTAAAGTTTCATTGGCCTGATGGAGAAGAAGGAGGGTAAACAGCCACTTATGTCAATAAAGGCACTCACTTCCCTTGCTGCTGAAGTTAAACAACCCTATGGCCATTGAGAGACCATACAGGATTAAAGAGCAGAATAGGTTGCCCAATGTATCAGATCAATTCACTGTCCACTTTCTAGATTGCACAGAGAGAGACAAAGAGATGGAGATATGCAAGTGCAGAGGAATGAAAGAAAGTTTGCTCATTGCAGAGTACTGGTTCATGCTTCTCCAGGCTGCAGCAGTGCTTTACTTTTGAAGCAAAACACAATGGTACCCTGTAACTGATAGCTGAGAATCTCTGAGGCATCCTGTTGGTTCACATTTCCAGCTACACTGTGTATTAAGTATGCAGGTCATTTGGTGGCATTTGAAATGTCAGAGGATACAAAAGTTTTATTAATACTGTCTCATCACAACTTCGTCCAGCAGCTTCCAGAAGTTAGGGAATGGAAACGGAGATGGATTATACAGAGAAAGATGGTAAATGTTCCTCATCCAGCACCAATCTCATCAAATAAGCCCCTGCCAGGGAAGAAGAACAGGGTACTCCCCCTTAATAAACCTGCCAGGCCACCTTCACTTAACAACAGTAAATAGTAAGCAATCTATTTCAACCAATAAGTTCAAAACACTGACTAAAGTTCCAGAAGTTAGGAAACTGCAAATAACTTCTTCAAAACTGATGCATTGCCAGTTAAGTTGTTGTTGTGTCTTTCGGCTTTTAGGGGCCGCCACAGCGGAACTCTGGTCCGCTAATGACTGGCAGTTGATTTTTACGTGCTGAGTTGCCGGCCCTAACGCACAACCTTCAATGAAGGTACGCCCATTCACGCATGTCTCCACAGAAGACGCTCTAGCTGAGAATCGAACGGGACAACGTCTTGCTGTGAGGCGACAACGCTACCGCAGCACCACCACCGCGGAATGATGCATTGCCAGTTAAGTAAGAGTTGAAAAAATCCCAGGATAGGATGGTAGCACTCCATGCTGTAGCAAGAACTACACTACAGGAGTACTACTGCACTAGCCTGTAATCAGTTTCCTTTGGTGTATCCTGCATGCTCTTCACTGCATTTAGTGCTTGTGCTTCTTTCAACACACACACAAGTACTGAAATCAAAGCTTAGACATTAATTAAAATGCATTGCATGATAAATGTCAAAAGTTGCTGTGTGCTGCCATCTTGTGTAAAAGAACTGTATCACATGTCTACCTGAGTGTGTAAATTACCTCCTCAATACTATCTACAATCAAAAAATACAAGGATACTCTCCCAAATGTCCTACACCTTCTTTACCTCCACCCTCTGTACAGCTGTACCCCATTGGTGGACTTCTTTCCCACATTATACATCAGACAAATATCCTCCAAGCAAAGTAAAAGGGCGGCACAGTGGTGCAGCGGTTAACGTTGTCTCCTCACAGCAAGAGCCTCTCTGGTTCGATTATGCTGGCGGTGCCTTCTGTGTAGAGTCTGCATGTCCTCCCTGCATTCTTGTGGGTTTCCTCTTGATGGTCCAGTTTCCTCCCACATTCCAAAGACCTGGATCTAGAGCGTTTCTCCCCAAGCCTCTGCTGAAAATAAACACTATCCTAGTTGGACTTTCCTGGTCAACAAATGTTAAATAAATATATAAATAATTATTTGCCAACCGAGATCTAAAATCAGGAGCCAAATGTTCTCCTTTACACTCCATCTTCCTAAAAAATGTCAGCTGAACTCAAAGTAAAAGCCTTGATGCATATCTGTAACATCTCCCTAATCATCACCATCTTTACATCCCTATTAAACATACCACAGTACTTCCCCTACCTAAAATCTCCTCTCCCACCAACTGCAAGGATTATAGGCCAATGTCTAATCTATTTCCCTGACAAAGCTGTTTGAAAGAATTGTTACATAAGCAAATACTCCACCTCATTGACTCGTAAGCACTGCTCTGACACCAGCAACGTGGTTTCAGAAATGCAATCATTACCTCACTGCTCTTTACACAGACACTCACAAAAACTATAAAAAACAGAGACAATCGCCTCTTCACAGCTAGCCTCTTCATTGATATGACTAGGACTTTTGTAACACTTGATCATTCACTACTACTCAACAAATTAGCCAGACACAGTTTCATCCCTATGATTATATTATGGTATAATTGTTGCCCAGAACACTGGTCTTTTGAAGTTTTCAGTTTTAACATGTATTCCATTACAGCTGCCCTAAAATGTTGGCAACCCCAAAACTCAGTCCTTGGGTCACTACTATTCTCCCTTTTTGTAAATGAGAACCATACAACGTCTATATATATATATATATATATATATATATATATATATATATATATATATATATATATATATATATATATATATATATATATATATATATATATATATATATATATATATATATATATATATATATATATATATATATATATATATAAGGTTTATTCACATGCCACAACAGTAAGGATTTAGCACTTTCATCTCCCAACAGGAAACTTCATCTGTTGTGGCATGTGAATAAACCTTTTTGCGAGCTATGTTTTTGGTCACTAGAATTTTGAACTTTGGATATTGACTTTTGGGACTGCCTTTATTGGTGCCGTGTTATCAGCTGGGGGTTGTATGGTTCTCAGTTTTGGTGTTCCCCTAGAGTTTTTGTTCCACAGGAGTGTTGGTTATCACTTTTTGTAAATGACCTAACTCCTACTCTTCATTTAGATATAATAATGTATGCTGACAAAGTCCTCCTGTTACAGTCTAATCTATCCCTCCCTGTACTTAATCAGAGCTTGCAAACTAACTTATTTTCCTTCTCCCAGTAGATGAACAGTAACAAATTAGTCATCAAAGTAGATACTGAAGTGCTATGGTTTTTGGTACACCACAGAAAATAACATTCTCCCAACTCTTCATAAAGAACATGGGCAATAATGACATCCTAGCTGTAACTCAGCAAATATACCTGGGACTGCTCCTGGAACCTAACTTAGCCCCCCCCCCCCCCACACACACACACACTGATGGTAAAATCAATAAAGTCTGAAGCACACATTTCCTTCCCCAAAAGTTCTTATGTTTAGCCAAGAATATACTGCTCCCTAAACTTGAACATGCTGTTCTAATCCCGGCATTATACTATGCTACCAAAACACACAAACTTGAAATGGCTGGAAACAAAATCTGTTGTTCTGCCCTCCTTAACATCCTCTTGCTGAAGTCCCCATGAAAAAAGTCTTCTTAATCAATGCCACACCAGACTACTGTACAGGGAGGGAAACAGAAATATCTCCTAGGGAGGTATTGGAGATTCAAAGATTACATTATGGAGATGGCTAGGATTCGAGGGAAGAGGCAGAAGTCACAGCATGAGAAGAAAACCAGTCAGAGATCTACATCTTTAAGATTGAGAAGGAATACACAGAATCCAAAAGTTCGAAGAAATAACTTAGCACTTCAATTCTACAACGTAAAAAGGCATGCAAGGCCTTACAATTTAGCTATCTTAGTATGAAATGGGAAGGTGCAAATTGATTTACTAGGTGAAAGACATTTTATCTCCCAAATTATTCACCTACCATTTCACAGAGCTGAGACAGGAGATTTTTGCATCATTCCTAACACATGACTGGGGTGTGTTTCAAAGAGACACTTATAAGGTTAACAAATGTGCCCAAAATGTATTTGAGAGACTCAACCAAACAACAAGGTTAGAGAGGAAGGTAAACAGCAGGCTGCAAAAGTGCCACAACTAGTGGAAATGGAATTGTCTTTTCTAAACTGGCTTTTCAGTGTATCGGATGTCACTGACTCTAAAAATGATCTAACAATAGTAACGTACCTGTACCAAATGCCTACCTACAGAGTTCTACAAATGCTTTAAAGTATCTCTAGGGAAAGCTCTCTTAGATTCATATCAGACATTTGAAGTGACAGGATACTTTCCACTGACATGTAGGCTAACAACAGCGATCCTCATTTCAAAAGATACCCAATTCCCCTTCCCACAAGCCTTTAGGCCAATCTCCCTCATACAGATGGAAACAAAGACCTATGACAAAATTTTAGCCTGTCAGTTGGACAGGCTTCTGTCATCAATGCTGCACCATGCACAGCAGGAGTTTTCAAGGGGAGGCAGGGTGGCTTGGATTTAGTCCATCTGCGGTTAAACATGATTCAGTTGTGTAAGACCAAATTTAGTAACTTCCCTGTGGCCTCCCTTTTTTAAAGAGCTCCACAAAGCATTTGATTCTCCTAATTAGGACTCTCTATGGGCAGTCCCCAGACCTTATGGGAGGGGAATTTACATATAAAAAGTCAAGTACTACACACCGAATTCCTGGTGCAGGTGATAACTAATGACATAAATTTACCTTCAATCGTGCTACACAGAAGTGCCAGACAAGCGTGCCCATTTTCCCATTTATTATTTATCTTGCCCATCTCAAATATGGCCATCTAGCCAAGACAAAACCGTCCATACTAGATCCAAGTTAACCTGTTTGAATGCATGCCTTCTTCATGGTTTGTGGATGATGGGATCTCGCGGCTATCAAACCACTCTACATTTATCTCAGAAGTGATCATCTTTCTAAGTATTTTTTAAGCATTTTTATTGCTTTTTTCGACCTTTTGTGCATTTCGACCACTGTTTCTGCATATATTATTGTGATATTACCTGTTTTCTCTGGTTTTCGGAGCTTAAATTGTTGACTGCACTTCTTAGCTTAAGTTTTGCTTATAAGTTAACCTACAGGCTAATACACTCAAGTGTACTAGCCTTTGATAGCATTTAGTCGAAAAACCAAGCATTTACTGTATTTTCTGTCTGTGTGTAAAAAAACTAAAAAAAAACAAAAAATACTTCTGCTTTCCTAACTTTCCTAGCTAGTTGTTCCAGTGATCAGATTTTGCTGATCCCTGGGCTTTGTATTTGGTTCCTGTGTTCCTCCATTTTCTTGTGTGGCCAGAGGGAAGTTTCTTTACTGACCAGTGAGAGTGGGGAGTACTGAGCTGCCTGTTTGTCCTCAGAGGAGTGGTTAGAGACAGTAACTGGTAATTCATTGGCCATTTTGGGTCATTTCCTGTTTTTCCAGCCCCTGCTATAAAGCACGCTTTGGCTTTTCTGGCATTAGAGAACTTGGCATAGCTCCTCGTGGTCCCCTGCAGAGTTCCTAAGGCAGCAGAGAGCAGAAAAAGCAACTTTCCTGATTCTAAGTATTTTTTAAGCATTTGTATTGCTTTTTTCGACCTTTTGTGTATTTCGACCACTGTTTCTGCATATATTATTGTGATATTACCTGTTTTCTCTGTTTTTCTGAGCTTAATTATTGACTGCACTTCTTAGCTTAAGTTTTGCTTATAAATTAACCTACAGGCTAATACACTCAAGTGTACTAGCCTTTGATAGCATTTAGTCGAAAAACCAAGCATTTACTGTATTTTCTGTCTGTGTGTGTAAAAACTAAAAAAAAACAAAAAATACTTCTGCTTTCCTAACTTTCCTAGCTAGTTGTTCCAGTGATCAGATTTTGCTGATCCCTGGGCTTTGTATTTGGTTCCTGTGTTCCTCCATTTTCTTGTGTGGCCAGAGGGAAGTTTCTTTACTCACCAGTGAGAGTGGGGAGTACTGAACTGCCTGTTTGTCCTCAGAGGAGTGGTTAGAGACAGTAACTGGTAATTCATTGGCCATTTTGGGTCATTTCCTGTTTTTCCAGCCCCCTGCTATAAAGCACACTTTGGCGGGCTTTTCTGGCATTAGAGAACTTGGCATAGCTCCTCGTGGTCCCCTGCAGAGTTCCTAAGGCAGAAGAGAGCAGAAAAAGCGACTTTCCTGATTCTAAGTATTTTTTAAGCATTTTTATTGCTTTTTTCGACCTTTTGTGCATTTCGACCACTGTTTCTGCATATATTATTGTGATATTACCTGTTTTCTCTGTTTTTCTGAGCTTAAATTGTTGACTGCACTTCTTAGCTTAAGTTTTGCTTATAAGTTAACCTACAGGCTAATACACTCAAGTGTACTAGCCTTTGATAGCATTTAGTCGAAAAACCAAGCATTTACTGTATTTTCTGTCTGTGTGTGTAAAAAACTAAAAAAAAACCCCAAAAAATACTTCTGCTTTCCTAACTATCCTAGCTAGTTGTTCCAGTGATCAGATTTTGCTGATCCCTGGGCTTTGTATTTGGTTCCTGTGTTCCTCCATTTTCTTGTGTGGCCAGAGGGAAGTTTCTTTACCCACCAGTGAGAGTGGGGAGTACTGAGCTGCCTGTTTGTCCTCAGAGGAGTGGTTAGAGACAGTAACTGGTAATTCATTGGCCATTTTGGGTCATTTCCTGTTTTTTCCAGCTCCCTGCTATAAAGCTCGCTTTTAGCCGGAGTTGCCACAGGAGCACACAAGAGCAGCGGGTTAATCAAGGTTAAACTATTCGGCTACCTAAAGTCCACTCTTCAAATTTTCCTTAAAACAGCCTTCCTTGAACTGTACGGCTGATCTAACCAGCGTATTCTATATCTAAAAAGCTCAGCTCTACTTGATTCCTAAGTAGAATATTCTCTATCTGTAAAGCCTAGCACTTGCTCCTAAAGTACTTTTTTACTTGATATAGCACTTTTATTATACATAGTACCCCACCAGTCCAAAAACCCCTTTCGATCACCCACATCCCCCGGAGTCTTTTAAAGTCCTTGTCTATTCCTTCTAGCATGTCGAGGGATCAGTTGCTAGTGTCCTCTCCTGCTCAGCTGGTGAATCTGGGAATATTGAGGCAATGTTACAATTGTCTCATGTACAAGGACAACAGACTCCTTCTCCCACAAAACACAAATACATGCGAGAGATGCAACTATATAGCCAAACTGGAGGCTGAGCTCTCTCAACATAGGACTGGTAAGACCAGACAGGAGGAGAAGATAACCACAAACCCAGTCTCACATAGTACTATCACAACTTCAAATCATACACATAAATACACAAAGACATATTCGGAGGCTCTGATCAAAAATCTACCAAAACAGCAGAGGCCACCAAAGCAGACACCCAAACAACTGCCACCTCAGGACACAACACATGCAGCACATAGACCACATAGTCAGTGTGCCAAACAGTCACAGCCCTTAAGGCCAAACACACTCGTCATTGGTGACTCCATAGTCAGACACACTGACGTCTCGTTTACCAGATTGAGCAAGTAAAAGGTCACAGTAAGCTGCCTGTCGGGTGCTATAATCCACCACATAACTTAAGCACTCAGGTCTCTCAACAGCAGGTACAAGTACGACTCTGTCATTGTCCACGCTAGTGTGAACGACCTGAGACGTACCTCCTTGGACTACATGAAAAGAGACATAGAGGAGCTCTCTGATTATGTAGCCCAGGCAGGTATGACCCTGACCTTGAGCAGTATCCTACCTTCACCAAGAATGATGCCACAATACAGTGACAAGATGATCAGCTTTAATAATTGGCTTAAACTCTGGTGTCATTCAAAGGGGATCCAATGTCTGTCTGCCTGGGAGGACATAGGTTCATAGGTTCATAGGTTTATACTAGGCTATCTGCCCTAAGGCATTTATAAGCCTAGCTCAAATTATTGTGGCTTACGCCACCCCTTATTTGAAAAAATACTGTGCCCATTAGTTTGTTGTGCCTCTGTCCAGCAGTGACCCAGAGATGATTCCCGGGGTAAACCTACGATCTCCCATCCACAGGTCTAGATTTCTCTTGAACAGAGTCAGCGAGGTGCTCTGCCTCACATGGACCGGGATTTTATTCCACAGCATAGGGAGTCTCTGAGTGATAAATCTATCCCTCCAGCACGTCCTATTTATATCCGTGCTAAGGTTTAAGTCGCTTGCTCTAGTGGTTTTGGTGGATTTGGATTTTTGAGGTGGAGCATGTCCATTAATTCGGGTTGGACATGGCCTTGTATGTCAGGCACATGTCACCTCTGAGCAGACGGTATGCGACTGAATAGAGCTGGAGTTTCTTCAATCTGGCAGCATATGACAGATTTTGGAGTCCCTTTATCCTTTTGGTGAGGAACTTTTGGGTCTCTCCAATTGCTGCAGATGTCGGGTGAGATACATCCCGAATGGGGCATTGTACTCAATCATTGGTCTGATAAGTGAAGAGTACAGGGGAACAATGACCTCAATAGATCTGGATGTGAATCCCTTCATGATCAGGTGGGCAATGTAGAAGGTCTTTCTAACCACTTTAGTAATGTGAGTGTCAAAAGAAAGGCCACTGTCAACCTGGGTCCCCAGGTCCCTGATAACCTCTTCTGTGCTTAGTGGATTGCCACCTATATGGTAGCTTGGGGTTACCTTGTTTTTCCCGAAGGGTATGACTATACATTTTTGGCGTTTAACTTCAGGCCATGGCTCTGGCACCAGCTATCTGTTTCCGTGAGTCCCTTCTGAAGGATATCAGTGTCCGATGCACTTTCCACTATGGCCACCAGTTTGCAGTCATCTGCAAACTTTGTCAGCCAAAGTCCTCCCATGTTGGCCTGTACTTCTGAGAAGTAGATGCCAAACAATAGGGGCCAAGGACCGAGCCCTGTGGGACACCACTTGTGACCGGCTTGGAGTCTGACACAGCGCCAGCAACTCTAACCCTGTGGGTTCTGTCCTTAAGCCAGTTTGCAACCCATCTTGTGACATATGGGTTTACATTTAAGCTGGTAAGTTTTCTACAATACCCGAGTGGGGTATTGTGTCAAAGCCTTTGCAAGGTCAAGGTAGGCTGTATGGACTGCCTTTCCTCATCAATGGCCTTGGTGACTATTTCGAAGAAGTCGACCAAGTTCAAAAGGCATGATCTTCCCTTGACAAAGCCAAACTGGGTCGGGTCCAATGTCTGCAAGTCCCCTACATCTTTGTTTATGAGCTCCATTATGATCCTCTCCATAGCTTTGCAGACTAGACTTGTTGCTTATGGGGCGGTAATTACCAGGGTCCAGAGGCCACCTTTGGAGTGGGACCACAGTTGCCGCACGCCACCCTTGGGCACGATCCTGTGGTAAGGCTGAGATTAAACAGCTGCCTTATGCGCGGGTTTAATTCCTCATTTAGCTCGTGTAGCACACAGCCGGGGACACCATCCGTCCCATTGATGCTGTGTTTTTAGCTTTAGAGAGAGCAGCTTTCACCTGCGCATTTGAGATGTCCGGGAGGCTACACTCGGCTGGGATAGTTATCTCTCCTTTAGGGGATGAGTGGAGGGTAAAGATTGAACTGAACCTGTCTGCCAGTATGTTGGCAATGTCTGTGGGTTCAGTGATTTTTGTATCATTTTGGACTAATTCTGAGCATATCTGTGAGTTTCCACCCAGGTTCCTAACATAGCTGAAAAAGGCCTTATGATTGTCCTTTGAATCCATGGCAATTTTTCTCTCAAAACTGGCCTTAGTTGATTTTATGAGTGCTCGTATTTTTTACTAATAATGATCAGGGTGACTTCCTTATGGATTTTGTTCTATCATGTAATAGCTTTCTCCTCTTATTGTAAAGTTTGTTAATGGCTGGGGTCCACCAGACTGGACGTTTGCCCTTTGTGGAAAGAGTCTTGGTTTTATTTGGGATTGCCTGATCCATGCAGTCCTGGAGGTGTTCATAGAAGGCATTTGTAAGGGCTTCCGCAGCTTGGGTTGTGGTTTCCTCTGACTCAGGGGCCTTGAAGGATACCACACCAGTCTTGAGTAGTGTGAAGTTTGCTTTAGAGAAGTTCTTCACTATGGTCTTTTGTTTGGGGTGGGGGCGGATGGATTTCCAGTGAGATTAGTTTATGATCAGATCTCACCAATGAGGGATATACTTCCGGTGTGGAGCATTTTGTCCCCATGTTTGTGACAATGAGATCTAGTATATTTTCTCCTCTCGTGGGAACAGTGACTAGCTGTTCCATGGCATTTGAATTTATGAACTCCAGGAACCGTTGGGCTAGAAAGTTAGGGCTTGAGTAATGTTCCCAGTCTATATTCGGGTAGTTGAAGTCACCCAATATGATGGTGTTTGGAGATACATTTATACCCTCCAGTGTCTTCAGGAAGGCTGTGTGGGGTTCCTGAGTTTGAGAGTTTGACATGCTGGACAAGCCACGCTGCTTCACAAAAGACGGCTTGCACCTGTCACCCCTGGGCTTCCAGATATTGGCAAAGGCTCTTGCCACCCCCATAGTGCCTTTTTTAGGCAAGGCTCAAATTCTAAACCTACCACCCTAGAACACAAAAAAGGAAAAAAACTAAGGGTAATGCTGCTCAATGCCAGAAGTCTCAATCTCAAGATGCACGCACTCGAGGCCCTTCTCAGTATGGAGAACATCGATGTCTGTGCTGTGACTGAAACCTGGTTCAAGGCTCCCGAGAGCACCCCGGCACTACCAGGCTTTACCTCATATCATGCATTCCCACCCCAAAATCCGGACAACACTAAGAAAGGAGGGGGGGTGTCTATATTCATCAAGAACACCCACACCTCAAGGTTGGTGGCAATGCACGATGCAACGGAGACCATCCAGGTGCAATTAACCATAGGCAAGACTGCTCTGCAATTTGTAGCATGTTACAGGCCACCCTCTCAATCTCAGGAACCTCACATAGCTTTCCTGAAAACACTGGAGGGGATAAATGTATCTCCAAACACCATCATACTAGGTGATTTCAACTACCCGAATATAGACTGGGATCACTACTCAAGCCCCAACACTCTAGCCCAAAGGTTCCTAGAGTTCATAAACTCAAATGCCATGGAACAACTAGTCACCATCCCCACAAGAGGAGATAACATACTAGATCTCATCATCATGAACATGGGGTCACAATGTTCAACACCGGAGGTATACCCTTCACTGGTGAGATCAGACCATAAACTAATCTCACTGGAAGTCCACATCCCACCCCCACCTGAGATAAAAAAGACCACACAGTGAAGAACTTCTCAAAAGCCGACTTCACACTTCTAAAGGCTAGTGTGGTCTCTTTTAAGGCCGCCGAGACTGCGGAAACCATTACTCAAGCCGCTGAATCACTTACAAATGCCTTCTACCAACACCTACAGGACTGCATGGATCAGGCAATCCCAAACAAAACAAAGACTCTTTGTACCAAAGGTAAGCGTCCAGTTTGGTGGACCCCAGCCATAAACAAGCTCTACAACAAAAGGAGGAAGCTACTACAAGATAGAGCAAAATCCTTAAAAGGGAAAACACCCTTGATCATTATAAGTAAAACTAAGATCTCTCATAAAATCATCCAAGGCAAATTTTGAGAGAAAAGTCGCTAAGGACTCAAAGGACAATCATAAGGCCTTCTTTAGCTATGTTAGAAACCTGGGAGGAAACTCCCAGATATGCTCAGAATTAGTTCAAAATGATGTAAGAATTACTGAACCTACAGACATTGCCAACATACTGGCTGACAGGTTCAGTGCAAACTCCCCCCCAAAAGGTGAGATATCTATACCAGAGAATTATAGCCCACCAAACATCTCTAACGCTCAGGTGAGAACTGCTCTCTCCAAGGCAAAAAACACAGCATCCATGGGACCAGATGGTGTCCCCGGATGTGTGCTCCACTTACTCAATGTGGGATTAAACCCGCAGTTAGGGCAGCTGTTTAATCTTAGCCTCACCTCAGGATATGGGCCTAAGGAGTGGCGACGGCAACTGTGGTCCCACTTCACAAAGGTGGTGCCTCCACCGACCCGGGAAATTACCGTCCCATCAGCTTGACAAGCTTGATCTGCAAAGCTATGGAGAGGATCATAATGGAACTCATAAATAAAGACATAGGAGACTTGCAGACTTTGGATCCGACCCAGTTTGGCTTTGTCAAGGGCAGATCATGCCTTTTAAACCTGGTTGACTTTTTCAAAACAGTCACCAAGGCCATTGATGAGGGAAAGGTAGTCCACACAGCCTACCTCGACCTGGCAAAGGCTTTCGACACAATACCCCACTCAGGTACATTGAAAAACTCATCAGCTTAAATGTAAACCCATACGTCACAAGATGGGTTGCAAATTGGCTAAGTGACAGAACCCACAGGGTCAGAGTTGCTGGCGCCATGTCAGACTCAAAGCCTGTCACAAGTGGTGTCCCACAGGGCTCAGTCCTGGGCCCTCTGTTCGGCATCTACTTTTCAGAAGTACAAGCAAACACAGGAGGATTATGGCTGACAAAATTTGCAGATAACTGCAAACTGGGCGCCATAGTTGAGAACACATCTGACACAGATATCCTTCAGAAGGGTCTTATAGAAACGGAAAACTGGTGCCAGAGCCAAGGCCTAAAGTTAAACGCCAAAAAATGCATAGTCATACCCTTCGGGAAAAACAAGGTTACCCCTAGCTACCATATAGGCGGCAACCCACTAAGCACAGAAGAGGTTATCAGGGATCTGGGTACCCAGGTTGACAGTAACCTTTCATTTGACACTCACGTTGCCAAAGTAGTTAGGAAGACCTTCTACATTGCCCACCTGATCATGAAGGGATTCACATTTAGATCAAGGGAAGTCATCCTCCCCCTGTACTCATCACTCATCAGACCAATGATTGAGTACAATGCCCCATTCGGAATGTATCTGACACGACACCTGCAGCAACTGGAAAGGCCCCAAAAGTTCCTCACCAAAAGGATAAAGGGTCTCAAAAATATGTCCTATGCTGCCCGACTGAAGGAACTTCAGCTCTATTCAGTCGCTTACCTTCTGCTCAGAGGTGACCTGTGCCTGACATACAAGGCCATGTCCAACCCAGAATTGATGAACATGCTTCACCTCAAAAAATCTAGATCCCTCAGAACTACAAGGGCGGGAGACTTAAACCTTGACACGGTTATTAATAGGACGTGCTGGAGGGACAGATTCATCACCCAGAGACTCCCTATGCTGTGGAACAAAATCCCGGTACATGTGAGGCAGAGCACCTTGCTGGCTTTGTTCAAGAGAAATCTTGACCAATGGATGGGAGATCGCAGATATACCCCAAGGATTATCTCAGTGTCACTGCTTGGCAGAGGCACAGCAAAATAATGGGCATAGTATCCTCCAAACTAAAGGGGTGGCGAAAGCCACAAAACTCTGGGCTAGGCTTATAAATGCCCTTGGGCAGATAGCCTAGTATGAACCTATGAACCTATGCAGCACAAAACATATGCCCTTTTCCTCTTAAATGAAAAATGTATGGTAAAAGATAATGGATTACAAGGCATGCCTATTACTATCACCCTATCCACCTTACCACTGATCTCTCACAGTTATTGGAGTTGAATTTGGGCCTTTACTGGAATACATTAGAATGTCTCTTTGTAAATGAAAAATCCTCCATCTGTTCTTTTTAAGTAAGGCATCAGAAGTGAAAATATATTTTAAAGCACATCTACCCTAATAATGCATTTCAACCTACTCAAGTATATTACAGAAGCTAAAATCTCCTTCTTTCTTTGGAAATGTCACCCTTCTTGGATAGAAAGAAAGAAATTATAATTACTTGTGTTAGCAAAGGAAAGTCGTTTAGGGCTACTGGATTTTCACTGTTGCACAAAAGCAGCTGCACTACCTGCATTATTGTAAGCACATGCCCTTCTCAGACCCATATGGGTCCTACTAGACTTAGAGGTTATACATTATGCTCAGACAACAGATGTTTTCAAAGACAGAAACAAAGACTGGGATCCAGAGGAGCATAGGGAAGTGACTATGAAAGGACTTGAAGAATGCTGGCCTTAATGTGGTTTACTTATGGAGATGGAACAGAATCTGGAGCTCTACATTTTATAACACTGACTCAAAGACCATTCACTAATACTCCTGGATTGAGTGAGGTATTTTATTTATTTAACATTTGTTTGCCAGGATAGTCCGACTGGACAACAAGTG
>NC_056729.1:1488252787-1488255287 GCF_019279795.1 Protopterus annectens | reverse complement strand
TTAGCACACAGAGCCATGGTTCGAATCCTGGGAGTGACAGTAGTCTGCATACAGAATCATACCCCACAACTACACAGATATGTCCAGAATGTCCAGTAAATTGGCCCATAACTGCTGCCTGTCACTCTGTCCCCCTGGAAAACCAGTGGGATGATCCCGGACGTATAGGCAGCAAACAAGAAATACAACAGATTGTCACATATCTACAAGAACAAACCTGTCACTCTAGCAACTCCCTAAACTGTTATAAGAATAATAAGCCAAGTATTTTCTATCTACACCCCCATGTTGTCAAGCTGTGACCAGAGTGTGTACAGTAACAGAGTGAGATGTATGTGCATAATACTAATGTGAAATCTGGTAATTTGCGTGGCAACATTCAGGTAGTGCTAAAAAACATTGCTCCCACAGGTACGTCAGATACGAACACTGTGACAAAAAATAAAAGCTTGATACCCTGTACTGGTACTGTTTACTCTGGTATTGTATGGAATTGTGAATGTTGCAGTTGCTCTGAATAATAAGGTATCACTAATCACTGTCACCCACACTGTGCTACATAATATAACTGTGTAGGAAATCCTGTCTGAAATGCGTCTGAAATTCTCCAGGTGCAACTAACACTAGGTAAGACTGAAATCCAAATTTTAGCTTGCTACAGATCCCCCACCATGCCCCAAGATTCTCACTACACCTTTCTAAACATATTGGAAAATATTAAGATACAACCAAACACCCTAATACCGGGTAATTTCAACTACCCTGCCATTAAGTGGAAAACTACTCGTGTACCAACACCTTTGCCCAATGGTTCTTGGAATTCATAAATTCCAACGTCCTGGATCAACTAATAGTCCCACCAGGGGCTCCAATATACTAGACCTGGTCATTAACAACATGGGAAATCGATGTTCCACACCTATGGTCACCCCCTCATTGATCAAATCTGACCATAAGCTAATCATCCTTAACATCCACATCCCACCCCCCCCCCCCCCCAGTAAGGAAACCTCCATAAAAAACTTCTCCAAAGCCAACTTCATGCTACTCAAGTCAGAAGTGACAAACTTCATGACACACATGCAGACGGGAACTGAAAGTTTGACTGCTAAATCCTACACTAAGGCACTGTACGAGCACATCCACTCATGCATGAATCGTGCCATCCCAAATAGAACCAAGATGCTCTCCTCCAAAAAAGGGAAGCCAATTTGGTGGTCCCCTGCCATAAACAAACTTTACAACAAAAGGAAGAAACTGTTGCAGAAAACTGGAAAATCTCAGTATGCAAAAAATTCCCTTACCAGCCTCAGTAAGAAGCTGAGATCCCTCATAAAATCCTCCAAAACTAGTTATAAAAATAAAATTGCCAAAGATTCCAAAGACAACCACAAGGCATTCTATAACTATGTCAAGAATCTAAATGGCAATGTTCAGATCTGCTCTAAGCTACAACAGAAAGGCATTAAATATACTGATTCCAAGGATATTGCCAATATCATGGCAGATCAATTCAGTGCCAACTTCACCCCCCTCTCACCACCTAAACGGCCCATCTCAATACCAGAAGATTGCCAAATTCTGGTAATAATGGCCACACAGGTAAAAAAACGCACTCTCCAAAGCTAAGAATACAGCATCCATGGGACCAGATGACATCCCGGGCTGTGTATTACATGAACTACAAAATGAACTGGCACCTCACCTAAGTGTCATGTTTAATCACAGCCTCACCTCAGGCTTCGTGCTCACTAAGTGGCGCACAGCTACAGTTATCCCACTCAACAAGGGGGGATCCACCTTGGATCCCGGGAACTACCACCCCATCAGTCTGACGAGCCTGATTTGCAAGGCCATCATGGAACTTATAAACAAATACATTGGCAACCTTCAAACACTGGACCCCACCCAGTTTGGGTTCGTGAGGAACGACCTTGTCTCCTGAACCTTACTTCTTTGAATTAGTCTCCCGAGCTGTGGACGAGGGTAAGGCAGTCCACACAGCCTATCTGGACCTCACCAAGGCCTTTGATAACATCCCCCACTCTGAAATCGTAGACAGACTTATTAAGCTGAGCATTAATCCCTACGTCACTCGATGGGTTGCCAACTGGCTTACTGAGAGAACCCACATTGTAAAAGTAGCCGACTCCAAATCCAGCTCCAGACATGTGACAAGAGGAGTACCTCAGGGTTCAGTCCTGGGACCGTTCTTGTTTGGCATCTACTTCTCTGAAGTACAAGCCAACACTAAGGGACTCTGGCTAACAGAGTTCGCAGATGACTGCAAACTGGGAGCCATTACTGAATCCCCAAATGATGTGGATACTCTACAAAAGGGCCTTACAGAAACAGATGCTTGGTGCCAGAGCCATGGGCTCAAGCTCAATGCCAAGAACTGTATAGTTATCCCCTTTGAGAAAAAACATGTACCCGTGAATTACCACATAGGTGGCAGGACTCTAAACACTGAAAGTGTGATAAGAGACTTAGGTACACA